>NW_018406874.1:296517-304160 GCF_002113885.1 Mizuhopecten yessoensis
TCATCATTGACTACAAATAGCCAGTCAACATCATCATTGACTACAAATAGCCAGTCAACATCATCATTGACTACAAATAGCCAGTCAACATCATCATTGACTACAAATAGCCAGTCAACATCATCATTGACTACAAACAGCCAGTCAACATCATCATTGACTACAAACAGCCAGTCCAGGTCAACATTGACTACAAACAGCCAGTATATCAAAAAAGAGTAGGACAAATGATCAGGACAGGATAATAGCAGGTAGTTCTACAATAGTAGTGATGCTAGGTTATAAACTGGTGGAGATACAGTTTCCCATGAGGTTTGATTACCACCCTAGGGATAAACCTGTGGTAATTAAGTTTCCCATGAGGTTTGATTAGCACCCTACGGTGTTAACTGGAGCAGATTCAGTTTCCCTAGTTGGAGGACAATACTGAGATATAAATTGTTGCAGAAGAAGTTTCCCTGGTTCAGTATCAAACTGGAATGTCTACTGGTGGAGCCTAAGTTGTTTCTAAGATGTATTTTCCTACTTGGATGCACACTATAGGAGATTTACTTTCCCTAGTTGTAGGATATATAATACTGGATGAAAAGTGGTGAAGATTTAGTTTCCCTGGATGTAATACTGTGGTGTACACTGTAGAATTAACTTCCCTAGTTGTAATATCAAACTGGGGTATATACATTGTATATACATTAGGGGATTTAGTTTCCCTAGATTAAGTTTCATACTTGGATGCACACTCTAGAGTTAGTTTTCCTGGTACTGGGGTGTAAACCGGATGAGATTCAGTTTTTCTAGTTGTATCCTTCGAAGACATACACTCTAGGTGATTCAATCTCTCCATTTGTAGATTCATACTGGGATGTACACTTCAGAGTTAGTTTTCCTAGTTGTAGTATGCATACTGGGGGGTATATTGCATCATTTGCCGTTCATCCCCTGATCTCTCACTAGTGACGTCCACATTACCAAACACACTGTCACCATATGATGGAGGGGCTGAAACATAACCAGAAAACATGAATAATTTGGTCTAAAATCTGTCTACAAGAAATTGACATCAGGTCTTCACATTTTATTAAATGAAACCACATTGTATTTACACCTGTAGGTGTTAAGTTTTACATCCTCTCACATTTACTTCACTGACTATATATACCAGTATACACCAGTTAGAACATTACTACAGTTAATTACTGTTCTGTGACCTTGACCATTGAGAGTACAGACAATTATGTGACAGAAGATATATTGTCTTGTTTCCTGTAATATTTTCAATAACTTAGTAATTACAATATGGATGGCACCCATTGCAATTTGATTTTGACTTTTGTCATGACCTCTTATACCTAAAGCTCTAGCAGATAGGGAAATATGTCATAAAAGTAAAAACTAGGCATGGCTTGAGAGTATTCAATAGACAGTGGGTGTGGACTGAGGGCAGTGACAGCCAAGGGGTGTTGTTTCAAAAACCTGGCAGTAAGAGGTGTGACCTGGGAGTACTGACAGACAGGAGGAGTGACCTGTGAGCAGTGACTGACAGGGTGTGTGACATGGGAATACTGACAAACAGGGGGAGTGACCTGTGAGCAGTGACTGACAGAGGGTGTGCAAGGGAGTACTGACAAACAGTGGGAGTGACCTGTGAGCAGTGACTGACAGAGGGTATGACATGGGAGTACTGACAAACAGGGGGAGTGACCTGTGAGCAGTGACTGACAGAGGGTGTGACATGGAAGTACTGACAAACAGGGGGAGTGACCTGTGAGCAGTGACTGACAGAGGGTGTGACATGGAAGTACTGACAAACAGTGGGAATGACCTGTGAGCAGTGACTGACAGGGTGTGTGACATGGAAGTACTGACAAACAGTGGGAATGACCTGTGAGCAGTGACTGACAGGGTGTGTGACATGGGAATACTGACAAACAGGGGGAGTGACCTGTGAGAAGTGACTGACAGAGGGTGTGACATGGGAGTGTCAACAGGCAGAGGGTGTGACCTTGGAGTCTTGACAGATAGAAGTTGTGACTTGGAAGTACTGAATGACATGTTGTGTGGCCTTGAATTACTGACAGGGAGTGTGACTGAAAGACATGGGGTGTGGCCTAGGAATACAGACAGTCAGGGTGTGTGACCTGGTAGTAATGACACACAGAGGGTGTGACCTAGGATAACTAGGGATGGGGTGATGGGGTTTAATATGAAGTGCTTACAAAGGAGATATATGACCTAGATATACTATTGACTGGATGTATGGATTAGTTATGCACTTACGAACAGAAGGAGTGGCCCCTGGTTGCACAGTGATAGGCTGTCCTCCAGTCTCATACATCATGATGCCTGAAGGGTCCACTGGTAATTCTGGCATTGGTACAGGAGGGGGCAGGTAGGTATGGAGGGGCACTGTCCCAATTGTGACACTCAATGGCACCTCAAGGTCAAATGGGGTGTTGTCTACATCAGCTTTCAACTGAAAAAGAAGAAAGGTCTGTATTACACCAATTTACAATAACAGATCTCATCTTCAAATTCTTGGTAATAACAACAACAGGCCCAAAGGCCTTAGCGGTCACCTGAGTTATATCATAGGTACTGGTAACTTTATTCTATTGCTTAGATGTGATGTGGAAATCAGCATGTAAACTAAGTGAAATACAATACTTGTCATGTCATGAAAGGATAAGAATTTTAAAATATTGGTAAATGTTCCATTTGGGACCCCGCCCTAGTTCCTGGAGATGGGACAGGAATACCAATTTTACAATGTAATACCCTCATTCACCAAACATGATTCTGACTAAGTTTAAGTAATTTTCTGCAGAAAATAGATAAAATATACCCAAAAGTGTTATTTCCCTATATAAACTCTAGTAAACTTTACCCCCTCCCCAAGGGAGAACAGATAGCTTGAGGTTCCTGAAATTTACAATTTAAATAAAGCCCCTGATGATCTTTCTTTCCATGCAGAGAAAACGTATGTCGTACCTCTGAGTCTGGAGAAGATTTTTGAAATATTGGTTAATTTTCCCTTTTGGGCCCCGCCCTGGCCCCAAGGGTTGGGGTAGGAATTTCAATTTTACATTTTAAAACCATCTTCCTCCAAGGATAATTCTCACCAAGTAAGAATACTTTCCTACAGAGAATTGTCAAAATATACCCAAAAGTGTTATTTCCATATATAAACTATAGTAGACTTTACCCCCTCCCCAATGGGAGAACGGATAGCTCAGGGGTCCTGAAATTTATAATTTAAGTTAAGCCCCTGATGATCTTTCTTTCCATGCAGAGGAAATGACTGTAGTACCTCTGTGTCTGGAGAAGAACATTTTTGAAATATTGGTTAATTTTCCCTTTGGGGGATATATGATACTAGTAAGTCTGTATTTGTGTTATAGAAACATGACAAATTTAATGGTACTCTTCTTTGTTTTAAGTACAGATCACTTGGACACTCTATATTAAGTTCAACTCTTGTTTCTTGAATATATTACAGTGAATTGGTTTATATTACCATTTTGATATACATCCCCTATTTTGAGACGGATTATAAATGCGTTTATAAACCTACATCACAGCCACAACACAGAGCAGAACCTACCTCAATAACATACTCCATCTGTATAATGTTACAATTGGCCAGCGGGGACGGAGGTATGGGGGGAATGATCAGTCTGTCCCCATTCCAAGTATCTGATCCCTCTGGGTCAATGGGACCATGCTCCAACCTCGCCACATCTCGTTTTTCAAAGCGTGTATTGCCATCAGCAAAATATGAGATGTTCTGAGAATATAAACAAACAAATACCAGCTTATTCAGGCACAATATTGTTCATCACCAAAGTCTGGACTATCATACAAGGACCAAGAACTTTATAGACAAATGTACACCAAAATGGTAAGAAATCCATTCTGACTCTGTTGAGCTCCTGTAGTTTTTCAAACATTATTGGTACATGTTTTTCATCTATTAGACATTTATTTTTAAATTATGTATATGGGGCATTTTTGTCATGTTTGATGCCAGTGAAGAAGCAGCTAGTTAATCTATAATACTGTACCATATTTCGTATATCTTAACAAATTTGTGTTACATATTGTATTCGATTCGACTGAATAACAAAATCACCAAATTATAACAAAATCACCCAAGTTTAACTACCAGGGTGGTAATACATTTTGATTTCATCCTTTAGATTGTCTCATTGTCACAAAATTACTGAGTATCCCTGAGGGTATATACCATTATAAATCTGGCCATATATTTACCATTATCAGTTTGACCCTAGAAGATGTAATTAATCTGTCAGAGTTGTTCACAATCTCAGCATTTATGATAATTGCCTCCCCTGGAACATAACCACGGCGATCTATTTTGAACACTGCACTGACGGGACCTGTTGCACAACACAGACAGCAAATCATCTTTGATTCCTGAAGCTGGGCCGGCATCTGAAGCATAGGAAACACCACTACATATCTACTCTCATAAAAGTGTGTCCATGTCATGAGTGTACATTTACAAAAGGAGTTGTATGCATCATTTATGCCAAGTCTAAAATACTCTTAGCCACACATCTGACAGTTACAAGGAATTGTAAAGTTTACGCATACTAATACTGTATATATATATTGAGTTGTTATGTATCATGGGTAATTCAGCTTACTAGAACAGATGATACACTTAATAGATTTATCTGGTAGCATTGTTTTGCATTATGATAACTTTCTATGACAAACAAATTACTACATCTATATCACACCCCTATTGCAAGCAGTTTGTTAAATACGAGACTGTGTTATTATACATCTTTGTAACAGTTAGATAGCTACACCATACCCCGTTATTGGGATCCATGTTCAGGTCCACATGACTCAGCACTGTAAATGGGTACTGGACTTTGTAGTCTTTACCTTCCCGGTCCACTTTTGCCTTGACATTATACCTTATGTAACCATAGTAACTCTCAAATGAGGATGGCAGGTTTGGTGGTAGGATAAAGCTGACAGGGTAGTTTGTGGTTCCAGGCTGCAGAATGTGGCCTCCACTGACTGCAATAAGAAAATGTATCACAGTTATTTCTTTTTAATATTTTCATTATCTTCTTAATTTTATCCCGTTGTAGAAGCAGTGAGCACTAAGCCATTAAATGTAAATAATCTATTTCATGGATTTGTTTATAACTCTGATAATATCTATACACTATCATATCCACTACTTATTTAAAACAGTCACATATGTATTGTAAGTGGACTGCTTGATGAGTAAAAACTAAGTTAAATAAAGAAAACACTCTCATCACACCCTACTATGTAATGCTGCAAAAAGTGAGTCCAATACATGGTACATTTACTTTTTTTTCTGTCTGTCTTGGTATTCAATTCATTATTTTTCGAAGCAGTATATGATGATAAATGGGATAGATAACATCAAAGATGACTTTCTAAAAATCAATGCAACAAGAACAACCAGAGGTCACAACCAGAAACTTGAAAAACTGAAGTGTAGAAGTAATCTGCGTGCCCATTCGTTCAAATTTAGAATTGTAAATGATTGGAATGGTCTCTCTGATCAAGTGGTTAATGCCCCATCTCTGTTTTCTTTTAAGACCAGGTTAAACAAACACTGGATAAATCACCCCATGAAGTTTGAACCAAGCTTCTACTAATTAGCTGGGTTAACATACAACTTCCCAAATGTCCAATCCAAATTCAGTACTTTTTTTTTAACTCATGAAACCTTTTAAATATCTATACTTCTAAGTCCAGGTATCATTGACAGGTCTATACAGGCCTGTCAGTCCTTTTTTTATAACTGAATACCCTTATCTTATATGAAATTATTATACTACCCTTGTTATCACCCACTGCACCTGTAAATAATTTTCACTAGTTATTGAGAAACAAGTCTTCTTCAATACCTCCTAATGCAACCGGAAGTGAAGTGGACAGAATTAAGAAGCGCCTCAAGAAGCGACTGACGCTTACAATGGTGTCATAATTAATGAACCAAATGATATGCCAGTTTGGATTTTATTCATTTTCAGTCTTTTGATACATTAGAAAAAAAAGATGGAACTGGAAAAATCTAACTGTTGTAAAGTATGTTTGTTGTCACAGTATGGTTCTGATTTTGTAGATGTAGATATTCTAATGCACAAAGATTCTAATAACAATGCAAGCTGAAAGAAAAAAATTGATCGAAGGAACCTGAAATATATATCCATTTATTTTTTAAATGCATAGGCATTTTAAAAAGTTTGAAAAAAATGCAATTCTTTTAATCATGACAAGAAGACCCTTTATTGTAGGATTCAACAAAAAGTCACTTCTAGTATAAACAAATATGAGGATAAATGGCTCCAAAATAGTTGGAACAAATAACAATTTAAAATTCTGTTGTAACTCTCTTTGTATGACTAATATACAAAAAAAGGTAAGACTGGGCCATGGCCGACACAATATAGGCTGTGACCTATTTATAAATGATTATAAATCCATCAATGTTTATTCTAAATGAAAGGAGGTAGCTCGATGCTGAAATATAAACTGTATAGTAATTCACTGTTCACATACTGATCCACTGCTCATGTTCAAAATATTTTTCCTTTGCATCATATTCCCTTTCCTCTTCTCCGCTTCCCTCTTTCCACTCCACTTTGGCTTTTCCCTTGTACTTGATTTTAATGCCTGCAAATTAATATTGAAATTAATTAATACAGTAGGCCTACAGCATGAATAAAATACATCATACATTACATTGTATATTAAATGAGAGAAGGGTTGACTAATAGAATCTTTCACCCCCTTGGGGGTGAGATAGGAGAATATCAACCCAAGGGGGAGGATTCTTAAGTTGCCAAACACGAGGCTTTGCCGAGTGTTTGACAACTAAAGAATCTTTCCCCGAGGGTTGAGATTCCACTATCTCACCCACAAGGGGGTGAATGATTCTTTTTCTCTTACCCTGTTCTTTCATTGTGTATCATATGCACAATGTAATGATAACGTTAAATGCTAAATTCGGGGTTGACGTGACGTTGATGGATTGTTGACGTGACGTCATTGTATTATTAAAGTGACGTCATGCCATTGTTAGGAATAGGGGAATCCCCCCGTCCCAACCCTAGGGTGAGACAAGGAAATATCACACCGGTAAAATGCGGATACACCTGTACAGGGTAAGAAAAAGCTATGTAACAGTTTAATAAAACTGATTTTTGCACGGTTGAAATGAGGTGGGATGGAATCTAACCCAAGGCAAACCTGTCAAACATAGCACGGTCGATATAACATTTTCATAACGTGCTATGCATACAAATTTATGTATAATTAGCTATTTCACCTAAGGTAGCAGAGTACAGTAGAGGGTTGTGGCCATGGGTGATATTTTTGTTAAATGGCTAACCCCTGTATAATGATATGTAAAAAAAATATAAAATTAAAACTGTACTAAAATTGGTATAAGCATGATGAAGTGGGCTATGTGAGCTTCACATTTGTAAAAAAGAAAGAAGATTTCTTTGGTTCGAGAATAAAATTTTGGCCATAATACGAAAGGGTGCGTACACATGAAAAGCTAGCTTTACAGGAGGTAAAATTTTGACAACAGCACACGACGCAAAATTGCAAAAAATCAAGTT
>NW_018406874.1:308248-315696 GCF_002113885.1 Mizuhopecten yessoensis
TTTTTTTTTAAATCGTAGACGGGATGGGATTGTAATCTACACATTAACACCAATTAATTCACTCAAAATATATTCATGCTTTTTATTAAGAGTTGAGTATAAGTTATGAAGTTATTAAAATTTAGTTATCATAATGTCATTTCCAACGTTTCAGGTGTTATGACATCGCATTAACAATGTCATATATATAAATGAGAAAATAACCCAGATACTTATTTATCATATATGTAATATATAATTCTCTGAACAACCCTTTTTTATAGAATAAAACAGAGACATAAATTGGAACCTCGGCCTGGCAATTTATATATATATATATATTCCAATCCTGCCCCGTTCCTGTAATTGCAATTCTTTTATCAAATATACCTTATACCAGATAAAGATAATTAAATATATATAAATAAGTCCGATCCTGCCCCGTTTCTGTCTGTTCATGTAAATCGTCGACCGTTCTTGCCCGACCATATCAATACAATACTTTTTTTAATTCGTTGCAATCCTTTTATCAAATGACGTACTTGTACCCGATAAAAAAGATATAATAATATAAATATAT
Source organism: Mizuhopecten yessoensis (assembly GCF_002113885.1). Classification (NCBI taxonomy): domain Eukaryota; kingdom Metazoa; phylum Mollusca; class Bivalvia; order Pectinida; family Pectinidae; genus Mizuhopecten; species Mizuhopecten yessoensis. The sequence goes on from NW_018406874.1 coordinate 308,808, forward strand.
ATATAATTTAGTCCGATTGGGTGGTATTGGGTAATTAGACGCGCCGCACCCCTCTAGTTTTCGAAGTTTTGTGAAGGGTAGTAAACGAGAGATGCAATCAAAATCAAACCTCTGATTTCCTCTTCGTGTTGGGTGTGCACTTGAACTACGGCCTCTACCACTTGACCAGCGTAGAACACGCCATTTGAACTATTGACGAGTTGCAAGTCTATCTTCATTTTTAGTGCATCAACGTTAACCGACAAGGGAGAAAGACAACTTCCGATGAGTCCCGGGTACAGACTTCCTGTTTCCGGTTAAATTTCGGAATACCTCGAGTAGGTAGATTAAAAAGAAAAGCAACAACTTGATCAAGGCACTGAAAACTAGCAGAAAGCAGAAAACACGCTTAAAGGTGACATCAGGCATACTTCTCGATAACCCGGTAATATTACTGACTTTACGCATTCAAACACATATCTGCAAAGGACATCTACAAATCTCCGTCCATCTATAAAATATGCACAACACTAGTCACTACTGTAACAAAAAGGGCCGTTTTCGTGTAAACGATCAAACCGGTCGGACCACTGTTGTTGTTGTTGTTCGTTTATTAAATAAGGTCGGAGCTAGTAATCTGATGCTGCTTTCAGGCAAGCCTTGCAAGGGACTGCATACACATTTGCAGGTCCGCTAGGATTTATACCCGAAATTGTTACATTTATAAACGGTCAAACTGGTTCTGCATAAACGAACAGGCCCTAGAGGACTTCAAGGCACACATACCCTATGCAGCCCTTGAAGCCCTCATCACACGCTAAAACATACGCCGGCTTTTACCTTTTATCTATACCCTGCACCCCCCCCCCCCCCCCCCCAAAAAAAAACCCCAACAACACCCCAGACTAATCACTGTATAATAAACCCACTTGTTTCACACCCTACTAGGGTGCAGGGGCTCCATAAATGTGTTGGCGATTATGCCCTCGGTGGTTTCACAACCTAGGGCGAACAGGATTTGGGGCGAAACAACCCGGAACCTCTGTGATAGGACCCCCGAGGGCATAATCGCCAACACATTGATGGAGCCCCTGCACCCTAAAGAAGAGAAGAAGAAGAAATTTTACATAACTGTTCAGCATAATTAAGATAATAAGTTGCAATCAAGGTAAATAATGAGACCACAGGCATAGTTGTCAATATTTATGTTGACATAGGCCGAAATGTGGCAAGAACACAGGTATAGTCAATACACCGATTCTTAGAAAGGAAATAAAAAGTGTTACTTACTTACTTAGTCTTACTTAGTTGATTCTGAATGTAGGCCAATAGCTGCTATATTCGGGTAGTCACTTTTGGTTGATGTGATACTTGTGTTGTCAGTAGCTAAACTGTACATGCTGTCTTCCGCCTTCCAGAACTTGTCCAAACGGTTCTCGAACGAATTAAGTGTAAGAGATTGGACCACTTCCGCCGGCAACGAGTTCCAGTTGTTAACCACTCTCTACGTAAATGAGTATTTCCTGACATTGAGCCTAGATCTTGACTTCTCCAATGAAAGCATTTTACCTCTCGTTCTTTTATTCTGTTTCACACTTAATAGATCATTTACTCCGTTCTTGTCATACAGACCTCTTAACACTTTGTATACTTTAACCATGTCTCCCCTATCCCTTCAATATTTTAGTGATGGCAATTTCAGGTGTCTCATGCGTTCCTCATATGTCATATCTTTCATACCAGGAAGTAACTTTGTTGCTCTTCTCTGTACATTCTCAATTAACTTTATGTGCTGTAATTGATGAGGGTTCTAAACACTAGCCCCATATTCCAAGTGCGGCCTTACCAATGCTTTATATAATAAACAGAATGATCTTTCATCTAAATATGTATATGTTCTTATAGTTCCAAGTACTCTAGCTGTTTGCCTTATTCACTGCTGATTGGATATGTTGCCTGAAATTTAAATTATTGTCAACAATTATGCCCAAATCTTTCTCTTCTTTCTCCTCACTTATATATATAACTGACCCTGATCCTATTTCCTCCTGAATCTTTATACAAGGTCGGGGCGTTATTGACATCCCTCCCAATTCTCATCAGATGGCATTTATCTGGGTAAAACCTGAGAAGCCACTCATCTGACCAGTGCTGTAAGTTATCCAAGTCCTTCTGTAGATCCTTCCCCTCCCTATACCCAGTATACAATTTAGTGTCGTCAGCAAAGAGCCACATTACAGATTCTACCATCTCCGGTTACAGATTCTACCATCTCCGGTTACAGATTCTACCATCTCCGGTTACAGATTCTACCATCTCCGGTTACAGATTCTACCATCTCCGGTTACAGATTCTACCATCTCCGGTTACAGATTCTACCATCTCCGGTTACAGATTCTACCATCTCCGGTTACAGATTCTACCATCTCCGGTTACAGATTCTACCATCTCCGGTTACAGATTCTACCATCTCCGGTTACAGATTCTACCATCTCCGGTTACAGATTCTACCATCTCCGGTTACAGATTCTACCATCTCCGGTTACAGATTCTACCATCTCCGGTTACAGATTCTACCATCTCCGGTTACAGATTCTACCATCTCCGGTTACAGATTCTACCATCTCCGGTTACAGATTCTACCATCTCCGGTTACAGATTCTACCATCTCCGGTAGATTGAAGGGATTATTGTCTCTAGACTTAGTGGGTGCATGTATCGACAAAAGAAACCTTATAGTTATAATTGAATGAAATAAGCAAAAGTATAAATTATATATTATATAATGGGGGGTGTGTGTGTGTGGTATTCCGTGTCTCACAGCATGACTGTGATAAATGAATGTAAAGTAGTGCAACACGATCACACAATTCCATACAGGAAATGTTGGACTTCGTCCCCCGGGCGACTCGGGGCGGCAGGTGTGCATACAGACATAGACCAGGCTGTGTTAGTGGGACAGATGAAGAGAAGAAGAGAAGATGTGTTTCACGGTGTACTGTATGTGTGGAGTCAAGCTGTGAGAAACTGGGGGGGTAATTGTTTAATGTGGAGAGTATAGGCCAGCCTTGAATGATTCAAGGCTGTCAGCATCACCAAGAGAGGAGGGTAAGCTGTTCCAGTCCGCTATGGTCCTTGGCATGTAAGAGAACTTGAAGAAGTCTTTGTTGTCATTTATAACAGGAAAGAGAATACACGACTTGTTGCATGTCACATTTTATCTATAAACTCTAAAATACTTGAAATGAGTATTATTACTATTATTTTAAGTATTTTAGAGTTTATAGATAAAATGTGACATGCAACAAGTTTTGATATAAAACCCTAAAATGTAAAGTATTTCGTTGCATATTTCAGATCTGCCTCAGCTGTTGATGACTGACTACAGAGATGAGTGATCTGAAGCCACCTATGTCAACTGTTGGATTGGTGCTTTTTATAGCAGCAGGTTTTCTGGTAAGACTCAACTGCAACATGAAATAGCAACCTAATTTTGAAGAAGTTGCAGGGTACAAGTGCAATAAATTATGGTATCCCCTAAATACAGTGCAAATGTCATTTAGACACCTCAATAACCAACTGAATTCCAAGTTCAAAAGCCATTCCAATCGAAAAAGAAGTGACTTGGTAACTACATATTACCATTTATTAATTGCAATTAATCATTATATTGATGTACAGCTATAATCAAAGAAAAATAATGGAATTATCAATAACAATGTCTTGAGGAGTTGTTCAGGCAAACAATTGTCAAACACATTAGCTTGCAAGTAGGATGCAATGCCCATCTTCATAGTGACAGGACGTTGTAATGAGGTTGAATTGTATAAATACTCTGTGTTTGAAGCCACCTATTAGGGATTCTAGAACAGGACTGTGTTCGTCCAACTGAAATCTGACCATCTTTTACATTTCACCAAGTCTATCATAAGTTGTAAAGCACAACATACTGTGGTAAATCAAACTGACAATAAATCATTCAGCTGTTGATCCAGACTGCTCCAAGCAAAATGCATTTTGTACATTTGTATTAATGAATGATTTAGTCACACCGACAGTTTTCCCTAGGACAGTCAAGTTAATGCTTTTAATTACATACCGGGTATATGAATTTGACAGACACGGTCAGGCCTGAGGGCAAAGGAAGAATTCCTAGAGGGGAAACTGAGGCAAATTTTAAAATGATATTTCCGTTTTAGTAAAGGAATTTTAATCTTAATGTAATATTAAGTAGTATATACAAGACCATTGAAACTCTATGGTGTGTAAATCTAGGGGTTGACTCCCCTTTTGGCAGAAGGGCAGAGACATATGGAACTAAGGGTGAATCTTCAAAACTAATGAAGGTACTTAAATCTGTTTTTGGTTGTCTGCTGGATAATCGAGCTACTGAGTAGTGAAGAAGGCACTCAAACGTACAAACAAATCTCATTTAGTATATAATTAATGATCCCCTGGGCAATGGCGACAAAGTTGTATATAAATCTTGTAGTACTACTACTACTACTACTACAACTGAGGCAGAGTAGTGCAGTGGCTAAATGCTTAAAGACTTCTCATTGACTACATTTCCGCCTGTTGTCAGAAAGTATTTATTTAGCCCTTTCAACCCATACAATTTTATTATATTGAACATTCCAGGTAAGTAAGGAACAGGTCAGCTATTGAAGAAACTGTTGTTGTTGATATGAATGTGACAAGATGGTTAATGGCAACCATTGTACAGATAAGTCAACATATAGTTATCTATTTCCATATATATATATTCATTTACCTGTCATATTTTCAGTTGTTCGTCTTGGCGTTACTTTTGGGAAAACGTCAAATAATGCGATTTAGCCTGCGGTCATCCAGGAGACCACACATTTCTATTGGATCTGATGCACCTAAGGTATGTTTCCAAAAAATAAATAAATATATAACCTATATTTAATGCAGACATTTGTATAGCTTCATACGAGATAATCATGATAGTAAAATGGGCTTTAAATGTGTTCGCCATGAATGAAATATGTGTACTTGTAACCAAGAATGTATTAAATTGTGTTGTTGATTGGGTGTGTTTTAGAAAATGAGGAAGAGCATACTGGAATGCCTGGATCGTGTGTGTAAAATAAGACATGAACCAGTACTGCTAAACGCCAAAGTCCTCCAGACAGCATCAGCAGGTATATAGACAGGTCGTTCTCTGCTACAAGGCTATGAGGAACGCTAGGTTTACATTATAATTCAGAAACACAATTGCCATATATTTGTCTGATAAGCATTCTTCTTGTACATCAGATTCTGTAAATAATGCACAGGCTGATAATCTATTATTAAATGTTAATTATAATCAATTATTGTTAAAAAAAGGGTAAATGTTTTTAGCTCACCTGCACTTAGGGCAAATGAGCTTATGTCATGGTGTGACACCCGTCGTCCGTCCGGTGTCAACTTTTTACTACAACTTCTCATTAACCAAGTAACCAAAAAGCCTAGGATGATGATATTAGGCCAGAAGCATGCTGGGATGAAGGGCTACCAAGTTTGTTTACATAAATTACCTTCATCCATTTTCAAGGTCACAGGGGTCAAATATCATTTAACAACTTCTTCTGAATAACCAAGAGGCCTAGGGTCATGATATTTGCCAGTAACATGCTGGGATGAAGGGCTACTAAATTGTTCAAATGAATGACCTTGATCTATATTCAAGGTCACAGGGGTCATATATGTTTAAAACTTTTAAACAACTTCTTCTAGATAATCAAGAGGCCTAGGGTGATGATATTTGGCCAGTATTATGCTGGGATGGAGGGCTACCAATTGCAAGTTTGTTCAAATAAATGACCCTGACTTATATTCAAGGTCACAGGGATCAAATATGTTTAAAACCTTTAAACAACTTCTTCTGAATAACCAAGAGGCCTAGGGTGATGATATTTGACCAGTAACATGCTGGGATAAAGGTCTACCAAGTTTGTGCAAATAAACTACCTTGACTTATATTCAAGGTCACAGGGGTCAAATATGTTTAAAACCTTTAAAACAACTTCTGAATGATCTAAAGGTCCAGAATAATGATAAGCTTGCTTGTATGAAAGGCTATAAAGTCTGTTCAACTTGATGTCCTTGTTTGACTTTCAAGGTCACATGCGTCGCACCTTTAAATCTTTGAATATATTCTTTTGAATCAAACACTGGTATTTTGCCTGTAGCTGTATTTTAGTCCACTTTTAAGAACACAAGTGCAAGATTAATAACATGTAAGCGATTCAGGCCCATTAGGCCTCTTGTTTTTATATGCAATGTCTCCAATAATTAGTAGATTAACAGGTTGAATTCAAGCTTTGTCAGAAGGTATGTTACTATAAAATCTCGGACAGCGTGGATGATCACTACTGTCCCACCATAGTTTTAGGGATATGTCCCTTTATTGAAAGCACACAGTGTCTGTTTCATATCCTGCATGATTAATGGATTGATATCAAACTTTATAAGAAGGTCAATTATCTTTAAAGCTCCGACAAGTTTGATAACCCTGTTCCTGCGAACATCAGAAAAGTGATGTTTACCATGACAGATTTAGAAAATTCAGTAATGAATTATGACTATTTTCATTGCTGCCAGTCTTTTTATTTGTCTATACTTGTATTTTATCATGTGAATCTAATTTATAACAATTTTATTTTTTTCAGTACCAAATTCCTACTTCTACAGGATGAAGGCATTGGATTCATTTTCAAAACTTGGTATGTGTAATGTTTTTTTTAGGTCACCTGAGACAAAGTCTCAAGTGACCTATTGCGATCGCCTTTTGTCCGTCGTCGTCCGTCGTGCGTCCGTAAACAATTTACATTTTCGACTTCTTCTCCAAAACCCCTGAACCAATTTCAATGAAATTTTGCAGGGACCTTCCATGGACAAA
>NW_018406874.1:316845-333295 GCF_002113885.1 Mizuhopecten yessoensis
TTGAATATTACATGTTAATAACTTGATTGGAATTATAACCTTGAGTTGACAGTTTGATACTTTGAAAATTTTGAGCCAGCCCTACCCCCAAGGGCTGTAGGGTGGGGCTCAAGGGAGTCAGTGTGCTAAAATTTCTTCATTTTCCTTGTTTAGAATCAGAGGTGCTAGTTTCAAATCCTTTTTAGTCTGAAATCTGTATGCTTGATATTGAATAAGGTGGTTTTATTGTTTTTTGTCACTTTGAATAATATTTCTGTTCATGTTAAAAACGAAATCAACTCTCTGTATAAATATATCAGGTGACCGTTAAGGCCCATGGGCCTCTTGGTTTTTTTTACTTTAAAATTTCAGTAAATTAAAGACTTGTGAGCATCATTATAACTTCAATTTCAAGTCAAGTTTCTGTGATAAATAAGTGTCCTGATCAGACTAATTAAATGCTTCTTAATCTAAATTAGCCACTTTAGAGAGAAAAAATATTTTCCGAGTTGTTACAGATTTCCTAATATGTATGAAATCTTATTGTTATTATTAGGAATCTTATTTCTGTAATCAAATTGTCTACAATCAAGCCTCACCTCTAACTAACAACAACTGAAAAAATTGGATTTACATGAAAATTGTCATGCTTTTGTTAACAAGATGAGGTTTTGAAGTCTGAGGAGCCGGGGTCAGAGGGTCGACACCCCAATAAGACAGTGAGACATTACCTACTGGGTCTATATCCTGATTACCTGGGATCTTCATCCACCGACCTTATACACCAATTTGCTGATGCTTATGAACATGCACAGCATGATCCTACTGTAAGTTCTGTTAAATAGGTGTCATAGAAATTGTTATGTATGTATACCATATGTACTAAATCATAAAGGTATGTTGAAATATTTTCATGCAGAAAATGCTTGCTTCTAAGCGTTGAAAATTTATTCCCAAATTTAAACTAAATTTTACTTGAATTTGAAAAGTTTGAAAATTAGCAGATCCCTTTTAAAATGGAAATAAGGGTTAAAAATCCTTATGAAGGTGTCTAATGATGTTGAATTAATTAAGTCATTATTTTGTGTCTATTGCACTGTTAGTCACTTATCTGATTTTCCTAGGGAGCAGTTGTGTCCCCTGTTTAAGTATAACCAACATGTGAATGTTAAACTTGTCTATTTCAGGAGTTTGGAGAAGCACAGTATAAACATTACCAGGGGCTCCTAGACGAACTTATAACTTGGTTTGTAATATAAGTTCAATCAGGGAAATAATGAAAGCAAATAACATAAAATGTATCATCTCATTTTCATTTCTCATCTAAGATAAATCAAAGTAAGCAGGAGCTCGCATAGATTAACCCAACCTTTATTTGTTCCCAAACTAAATCAGGTTGTGCAAGTACATGTAAACAAAATCATAATGTCAATCTTTGAGCTTATGTGTACATTTATTCAACAAGACATATTTGAATAATAAATTAATATGGGCAGAATCCCATCAGAGATATTATTTGTTGATAAAGAAATATAAAACAAATCCCTACTGTAGCATCATGATTCAATAATAGTGAGTTAAAATCCATGGTCAAGATTTTTAGCCAATTTTGTTATCTGCTGTAGACTATACCTCATTTTCATATCATAGTGATACAAGAAATTTTAACAAACGTTTTAAATATGTGACGTTTAATAAAAAAAATCTTGTATCTTGTATAATGTGACACTGCAGTTCAATTGATTATAATCAGCATGATCAACTTTACTAAAAAGAATTACTTGTATTCTAAAACCTACGAAAAACTTACATATATGACACTGTGTTCTGTTACAGCCTGAGGAACGGTGTGGCGAAGCGACCTGGTGTGGTGTTTGGTAAGGTAATGGGGATAGATACACAGGTGATCTATAAACCTGATAAAGGTGATACACAAACCCAGACTATGCCACAGACTAGTCCAGGCACAAAGGACACAAGTCCAGACAAAGACATGAGTGGCAAACTTGATATGCGGCATCGAACACGGGCAGGAAGTAGCGCTCAGTCGAGCTTCATGGATAGTGGTCACTCAAGCCATCAGAGCACAGCTAGTGCAGAGAGCTTTATTCCTCATGCGGAGAGTCCAGAGCGCATCGTGTTGCTGGACTTCGATAAGAAGAGTCACTTTGTATGAAACATGATCATTTTATTATTGTACGGGCCTTGTGTAATGTTATCACTGATATTTTGTTGTGTAAGTGAGAGAGCTCTTGAATGTGAGTGTAATGGAGAATATAAAGACAACAGGAGTGGGATGATCTCATTAATAGTGACATTTTAGAAGTGTCAAAGAAATTAAGAAATACTATGTTGTATTGTTGATATTATGTAACTTTTAATGAGAATTATGATTTTATGAATGTGATGTATTATTGATATTTCTCCTGTTATTTTCATTTTGTTTTGATATAAAAAACAAAATGTCCAAAATATTATGTTTGCCTTTTTTTTTTTTTTTTCGTCTCAAAAAGTTAAAACTACCGCAATGTACATTGCCAAAACAAATAGAAAGATATCGGTGGACCACCATATACTTAATAGGGAAAAAACGAGTGTCTCCTGTTGGGTAAGCGTCTCCTGATAACATTGTTTATCTCTGGCGATGTCTACGCAAATACAGGGACATATGTTTACAGACGTCACAGACTGATGTGAAAACATGTATAGTGAACGGGTCTCCAATAATGGCAGGACTGTCACGTGTGGACTCTAGGAATTCTCTAAAGTCCAGGATGCAGTCATACTAATGTAATGTCTGTGTTTCTCCTAAAGTAAACGTACTCATGCACATAGACATTACAACAGTTCAACGAACACAATGTTGCGTTTGAAAACCTGATGGAAACAATAATTGAATTTATTTCCCTTTTTGTGTTCTAAACATCATAGTGGTTATCTTTCTTGGTGAAATTTCCCCCCAATGCGCATGCGTAGATGCCCTACCATAGCAACACAATTGAGTTGCTATGCAAAATTAGCCAAAATATGGTGTTTTTGGACAGTAACCATGCAGAAATGAAAGCCTCCACATGTGACAAACAACAAATCCATTTTACGTAAGAACACTGGTATGACATTAAATATTTATTTGCATGCGGTGGCTTTCAAAATTTAAAAGAGTGTTTAGTTAAATTCCTTCAAAAATGCGTGTTTTTGTTTCTCTTTGTAATGCCATATCTCCTAAACCAGTTGTCCAATGAATTTGAAATTAGGACCATCACAGTTACAGTGATAACATAGGTGTCAGATGTGCCTGTAATGTCTTATTTCTGTGTGTATCTACTGTTACTGCCCTTGGATTCTTATCTCTTTGTCTCACTGTTATACATGTACAAGGTCACTGTGTCCCTTCTGTGCCCATATCCTCCTGTTCCAATTCTCCTCTGTCCCCTGTCCCCATATCCTCCTGTTCCAATTCTCCTCTGTCCCCTGTCCCCATATCCTCCTGTACCAATTCTCCTCTGTCCCCTGTCCCCATATCCTCCTGTACCAATTCTCCTCTGTCCCCTGTCCCCATATCCTCCTGTACCAATTCTCCTCTGTCCCCTGTCCCCATATCCTCCTGTACCAATTCTCCTCTGTCCCCTGTCCCCATATCCTCCTGTACCAATTCTCCTCTGTCCCCTGTCCCCATATCCTCCTGTACCAATTCTCCTCTGTCCCCTGTCCCCATATCCTCCTGTACCAATTCTCCTCTGTCCCCTGTCCCCATATCCTCCTGTACCAATTCTCCTCTGTCCCCTGTCCCCATATCCTCCTGTACCAATTCTCCTCTGTCCCCTGTCCCCATATCCTCCTGTACCAATTCTCCTCTGTCCCCTGTCCCCATATCCTCCTGTACCAATTCTCCTCTGTCCCCTGTCCCCATATCCTCCTGTACCAATTCTCCTCTGTCCCCTGTCCCCATATCCTCCTGTACCAATTCTCCTCTGTCCCCTGTCCCCATATCCTCCTGTACCAATTCTCCTCTGTCCCCTGTCCCCATATCCTCCTGTACCAATTCTCCTCTGTCCCCTGTCCCCATATCCTCCTGTACCAATTCTCCTCTGTCCCCTGTCCCCATATCCTCCTGTACCAATTCTCCTCTGTCCCCTGTCCCCATATCCTCCTGTACCAATTCTCCTCTGTCCCCTGTCCCCATATCCTCCTGTACCAATTCTCCTCTGTCCCCTGTCCCCATATCCTCCTGTACCAATTCTCCTCTGTCCCCTGTCCCCATATCCTCCTGTACCAATTCTCCTCTGTCCCCTGTCCCCATATCCTCCTGTACCAATTCTCCTCTGTCCCCTGTCCCCATATCCTCCTGTACCAATTCTCCTCTGTCCCCTGTCCCCATATCCTCCTGTACCAATTCTCCTCTGTCCCCTGTCCCCATATCCTCCTGTACCAATTCTCCTCTGTCCCCTGTCCCCATATCCTCCTGTACCAATTCTCCTCTGTCCCCTGTCCCCATATCCTCCTGTACCAATTCTCCTCTGTCCCCTGTCCCCATATCCTCCTGTACCAATTCTCCTCTGTCCCCTGTCCCCATATCCTCCTGTACCAATTCTCCTCTGTCCCCTGTCCCCATATCCTCCTGTACCAATTCTCCTCTGTCCCCTGTCCCCATATCCTCCTGTACCAATTCTCCTCTGTCCCCTGTCCCCATATCCTCCTGTACCAATTCTCCTCTGTCCCCTGTCCCCATATCCTCCTGTACCAATTCTCCTCTGTCCCCTGTCCCCATATCCTCCTGTACCAATTCTCCTCTGTCCCCTGTCCCCATATCCTCCTGTACCAATTCTCCTCTGTCCCCTGTCCCCATATCCTCCTGTACCAATTCTCCTCTGTCCCCTGTCCCCATATCCTCCTGTACCAATTCTCCTCTGTCCCCTGTCCCCATATCCTCCTGTACCAATTCTCCTCTGTCCCCTGTCCCCATATCCTCCTGTACCAATTCTCCTCTGTCCCCTGTCCCCATATCCTCCTGTACCAATTCTCCTCTGTCCCCTGTCCCCATATCCTCCTGTACCAATTCTCCTCTGTCCCCTGTCCCCATATCCTCCTGTACCAATTCTCCTCTGTCCCCTGTCCCCATATCCTCCTGTACCAATTCTCCTCTGTCCCCTGTCCCCATATCCTCCTGTACCAATTCTCCTCTGTCCCCTGTCCCCATATCCTCCTGTACCAATTCTCCTCTGTCCCCTGTCCCCATATCCTCCTGTACCAATTCTCCTCTGTCCCCTGTGCCCATATCCTCCTGTACCAATTCTCCTCTGTCCCCTGTGCCCATATCCTCCTGTACCAATTCTCCTCTGTCCCCTGTTCCCATATCCTCCTGTACCAATTCTCCTCTATCCCCTGTGCCCATATCCTCCTGTACCAATTATCCTCTGACCCCTGTCCCCATATCCTCCTGCACCAATTCTCCTCTGTCCTCTGTCCCCATATCCTCCTGTACCAATGCCCTCTGTCCCCTGTGCCCATATCCTCCTGTACCAATTCTCCTCTGTCCCCTGTGCCCATATCCTCCTGTACCAATTCTCCTCTGACCCCTGACCCCTGCCCCCATATTATGTCCTAATGGTCCATAGTATGTGTCACAATCGCGACTCTTTACTGTCCCTACAGATGGATCTTGCGTATGCATCACTCCAGAAACGCGGTATTTCATGAAAGTCGAATTTTTGCCAACAAGGGTATAGATGTCATTTACATGAAATATACTGCTTCAAAAGTCTGTCAAGCTAACATGCTCGAACCATTTCCCGTAGTTAGTCAAAAGTCTGTCAAGCTAACATGCCCGAACCTTTTCCCGTAGTTAGTCAAAAGTCTGTCAAGCTGACATACCCGAACCATTTCCCGTAGTTAGTCAAAAGTCTGTCAAGCTAACATGCCCGAACCATTTCCCGTAGTTAGTCAAAGGCAATTGCCTATACGCTTTTGAACTACAATCGAAAGGCACATCAGTTGGATTAATATATATTAGAAAAAAACCTACTTCAGCATGTTCTTGATCCACACGACTATGGTCCATCTGTAGATGGAATAATGCAAAGTCATATATGAGACCTTTTCATGAAGGTTCCAAGGTATCAAGGGACTCCTACTATAAACTAGAATGTCCATTTAAAAAAGAACCTTTTGGATTCCGAAGAAAACTACGCCAGGCAATGGGGAAAACGAGAACATGCTGAATTGGATTCACTTTATAAGGTTCCTCATTTAAAAAAGGAACTAGCTGCTTAAAATCCAAAATGTTGGCATCGTAGGCAAAACCACATTCAACGATCTGCACGATAGGTATGTGGTTGTGTCCGCAGAGAAAAGTATCTAATACCCGAATCTTTGGCTGCAAACGCTATAACAATGTACATCGCATGCTTGCAAAACCGACTAACAACTCTACCTATGTACTTGTTTTAGAAAGACGAAATCTAATCACGCGCCTATAATACTATCTTTCCGAATACCCGTTAATGAGAAGGATAAGGACCTGCCTCGTTACATTGCCTCCATTTGGATGCCGGAAATTCACCAGAATCCTTAAAACAACTTGTATTGCTGACTTTTTCTATATACCTACACAAGCCAGGATCCAAATTTCCCCCTACCATATTTATTGCCATTCAATCAGGGTAACAAACGCATTGTTTAATACAAAGTACAGTTTGGAGAAAGAAATCAAAATATCTGTTGATCAGTCTTGAACAACCGCCGATAACAATGTTTTTCTATGAAAGCTTTTGAATTTTCGATTCTTTATGCTACCATACTTCATACCAAACTGAAGAACGCATTCGTTCTCTTATTATGAGAGATGTTTTCCCCAAGGAAAGCGAATTCAGAATATATTTCGTGGAAAGCTCAACAGAGGAAAAAATGAAATATAATGAGGATGGATTTGTGAGGATAACTGAGGTCTTGGTTGACAATATCTTTGTTCAGTTCGCTGGTAAAATTTCCCAGCAGACTAGGCATCAATTCTGATGGGAACGAACTGTGCCTTTTGGCAGTCTTGTTTTGTGTTCGTACAAGGCTCCTTCCTTTTGATGAGCCTTACTTCAACTATGTCTGATAACAAAATCCTAACCAAGTCTTTCAACTTCACAATTACAAAATCGGCGAAGTGCCCTTTTTAAATAACAAGAATTATATTGACCACATTGATCGCATATACCCTTTTCAGCTTGAAGTCAAATACACTACAAGTTCTGCTATTTCAGCCGCTTTCTTCGATCTTAACTTCAACATGACCAACAGGGACGGCCTAATACTAAGCTGCACGATAAGGGAACGACTTGAATTTTCCGATTGTGAAGTTGCTCTTTTTTTGAAAGTAGCATCCCTGCTCCGAATATCATGACTTCCGTGATAGATGTCGACTGCTGTCGAAAAAGATTTATCGTCGTCATCATTATCTCATTTGGGGATATGTAATTTCATTGTGTGAGATATATAATGTATTAAGGTCGACGTTAATGAATACTAGCTAATTAGTATGCCCTGTGGTTTTGTTGTCCCTACCCGAGTTATAGTTGTGAGAACATGGCTTTACTTCCTTGATTTACGTGGCGGCGGTGTCGTCGATGTAACGGAAGATGCTTAACCTTCCAGAAAACCTGGTCTTTTACTTGTGATTAAAAACGATCATTGTTTTATCGATTTTGAATCCGACGTATGGTTTTGTTGACGCTGCGGTGTTCTCTTGTTTTTGTTGTGTTTTGCCATTATCATTGATTACACACACGAACTATAACACTTACGATAAACTCACCATCATCAGCATGTCAGATTTTCCTCATTCATACATAAATATAATATTATACTATGCTGACAAAATTGCTTTGCAATAATTAAATTCATTACCAGAAATAAATGAACAGATTTACATGTTTTTTTGTAATAAATCTATCTTCAAAATTGATTTTAACGGCTTTCGAAATGTCAATTATTATTGAAAGCATTCTGGAGATTCTAAAGTATTCTATCGGCTAATTTGATATAAGTGTTTAATTAGTACATCTATTATCCTTCAGCTAGCGATGGCTTTCCCGTCATAGTTGTCATATATTTCTTCTTCTTCTTTTTATGAATTTACCCTGAATTCAATTGTATAATTTAAGAAAAAATATGCGTATTTGGTTAATGATTATTATTATTTACTATTACTCAATATAGAGGTACGTTGTTTACAGTAACATACACTTGTAGTGTCATGAGGATTCCGAAATTGAATTTTATTTTGGCAACAAAGTTTGAAATTACACTACTTAGGCTTGTGGACATCTTTTTAGTTGTTGCAGAATATTACAGAACAGTACACGGGCTCAGATTATTTTGTTGAACTTTATGGCACACTTATTACCCTGTGAAGTTTCCTATGGATGGAAATAAGACAAATTATTTACGATTAAAATCAATTCGTGTCAGTAACTTTATTGATGATGACAGTATATATATACCATACATCTATACGACGATAAACAACGTACATTACATCACCTGTAAGTATGCACCCGTTATGGTATAGTTGACTCTATTACTGACTGCAAGCCACCAGCATACATACAGATTAAATGACAGCAGGTTGCATTCAATAATTTGTATGTTCGGTGTTTAATTCTCCAAAAGAGTATGACTTTGTAAACTTGTGCGTACTTAGATTTATCAAGTTAATGAATAAGGTTCAACAAGCCCCCTAAAAGATG
Organism: Mizuhopecten yessoensis; assembly: GCF_002113885.1. Classification (NCBI taxonomy): domain Eukaryota; kingdom Metazoa; phylum Mollusca; class Bivalvia; order Pectinida; family Pectinidae; genus Mizuhopecten; species Mizuhopecten yessoensis. The sequence goes on from NW_018406874.1 coordinate 325,557, forward strand.
CTGTAGTCACCTTAAATGTCAACCCCCTGATAAACCATTTTCAAAGACCTCAATTAAAAATCGGAACTTGTATATGTTATTTGTATATATTGAACTTGTACATTGGCTATACAAAACAATACATAGCCAGGTTAAAGTAGTCAATAATAAGGCATTAAGGCTGATGTCTTTATAAAAATAGCTCACTGGGCTTATAACATGTCAATCTCTTTGGCGATCCAACCGAGTGCTGAGAAATAACCCATTATTTAAAGTTTATTTATATACCTAGGTCATGAGGAGCTTTATTTCTCTTCTACTAGATGTTGAGAGGAATTCCGACCTCAAATAAAGATAGAAGTTGCCATGCGAAACCACTAAAATCAATTACAAAAAAACTGGTAATACATTTTAGCAATTTATAAATTAGAAAACATAGGCTAAGTATCTTGATCGATAAATGAATTTTAGACGATTTGCCATTTGATAACATTCTGTGATTATATAAATGCACTATACATGTTATAAACATTGAAGCTGAAAAGTACAAAAATGTTTATAACAAGTCTAGCTCTTTTATAATAACATTGAATGTTAAGAAAGGACCTTTTATATGAAGTTTAAGTAGTGTTTATGGTCAAAGGTCTATTGTTTTATTTGTATATTTTTTTGGCCTCCAAGAAAGCTGGGTCCACGTCCCGAGGCTGGGTACGTTGGTGCTCAGTGCGTATGTGATCATTTCGGGNAGGCTGGTATACCTCGCCACACATAGTTTAAGAGAAATAAATCATCTTCAAATAACATGTCATATCGTAACATTCAGTTGGGTCGCTTAAGAAATTGACATGTTATAAATCTGGTGGGCAACATTTATCATAACATCAGCCTTAATGCCGTATTTTGACTTCGTTAACCTGGTTATGTACCTTTTTAATAGCTCATGTACAAGTTCAATATACTTGAATTACATATGTTTATTCCGATTTTTGATAAGGGATTTTGACTATGACTTTATAGGGGGTTAAACTTTAGGGTGACTATTACATCTTTTAGGGGGCTTGTTGAACATTAAACAGTATTATGTTATGTTATTTTTGAGGTTACTTTAATTATATAGTAATCTGTACTGACTGAACAATTCTTGTAATAGGTAAAATCAAAATAAAGACAATACCTGACGCTATGGTTGGATGCATGTTTAGGTAGAATATTTTGTGCATTTTACCTCTTTACAAACTGCTCAACCATTGAAAACAAATGCACGGACTGTTTCTTCGTTTAATATTCTGAAGTTCCACATGACTGACTGTCTATCACAGTATTCGATTCCACATTGCAGACGGAGTTATTGGCCTTAGAATATGGCCGAAGTTTAGTAACAACAATGTTAATATCAACCCAACACGTACCATGTTCAGTGGTTGTCATTCTTGATAATGAGGAGCGTTGAGAAATCTCTGACATACCTTCTGTCTTGACAATACCTGTACAGTCGGAAATGATGAGGTGACAGTGTACAGGTAAGGAAATTTATATATATTCATGATTTCCCATTACTTATGTTTATGAATCGAAATCCATCTATTATGACTTCAACATCAAGGAGCATTCTTTCGAGGATTTGGAAACTTTATGATGTTTAATTTGGTTCAGCACTTTAAATATGTAATACATGTCATATGTGGTGTATATTCGATCGTATAAATGTTAACAATTTGTGTATGTTCAATTCACTTCCTGGTATGTCTACTGAAGGTGTATTTATGATCGTTACTAGGTATACCCGTCCTTGTTGGGTAGCGTTGCAGGGTCCGTGGTTTTGGTTTAAGCTTTGCTCAAAGTAACAGCAAGCCCAACATACCGTAGTCTGTCAGACATATTTCTGTTACTACATTTGTGTGTATGGTGTCGAGCCTGTTCATTATTGTAATGAAAAGAGCACGGTTTCTTGTGCTAGTTTTTATAATTCAATCATTGTTGAAAACACGGGCACTGTGAGTCGAGTACAAACATGTATAGCTATTGCAGTGCCTTCTTAAAATCAGCAGTAGACAATGTTAAAAAATGTACTGAACTATTTTTACCTTTTGAACACTGCCAATAATAAACATATGGGTAGACATCGCTCTTTAAAGCGTAGGAATGAAGAACACTGTAATAAGAAGCTACATGAAAACGGACGATACAAATTAAAGAACTCTTTAGGGTCAGCCTTAAAATCCGTTATCTCTGAGATAAACAGAAGAGTAAAGAGAAATACTTTCTAATTCTGATAACCATAGAACAGTGTTATGTATGTACATACAGTACGGGAGATTTAAGGATCTGCTCCAATGTAAAGTCAAAAAAAATTGTAAGCCATACCATAGTTTTAAGAGGAGAATTCGAGAAAATAAAAAATACGAAGAAAATATATGTCCGTGTGTTCATTTTTTGTTAAGCTCGGTCAAACAAAAGAGTTTTACACATTATGTGACTTTTGGGAAAATTTGTTATTTTGATCGAAAGCAGAACAAATTCATACACAATTTTCCAAATGTGGTATTAGAAAAATATCGATGTTTGCACAATTGATAAAAATAGAATTTCTTTCTAAAATATGGAAGTTAAAATTCTTCATTAATATTAATGATATCAGAAAGCAGTTTAAGGCTACCTCTACCCAATATGTTTTGTTGATTTAACGATTCATATAAAAACGAATGACTGACTTTTCATAATATTCACTGGATTGAAAGAAAACTTGTTAGTCTTCTTAAAACAGTAAAAACCAATGGGGGTCACTTTGCTTTTGTGGGATCAAAAAACAAAAGGGTTTCAGCTGATGTAAATGAGTAATAAAATATCAATATTGTATAATTTACCACTTTGTTACATATTGTTTTCATAATATTGAGCATTATAAACTTGCCGGCAAAACATCTTTTTTGGTGATGTATCAAGCGTCCAAAAAGGTGAAAAGTTGCGTGGAGCGTAAAACATTTACATTTTCAACATGGCCGCCAAATGGGTCATTTAAAAAAAAGAGTGCAAATAAGAGGTATTAAGTTTTGACACATTTTTCAGATGCATGTTTGCTTTGAAAATTGATCATTTGTTATATATCATAAAATCCTATTACACTAGATCAAACCGAGATTTGAACGTGATTTGAACATCAGAAGAGCATATCCTTACTGAATAGGTCTCATGAGTTAATAATCCCTCTTCAGGAATAATCCCTGTGATAATATAATGTTTTGTGGTGGCCATATTTTATACGTCAGCAGATTAAAACAGATTTGTGTCTCTTTTCTCAAATATGATTTCATGAGTTATATACGTGTTCTTATATTAAAATGGTGCGCATTAAGTATATGATATATCAAATTTTCTTTCTATTATAGAGCAAAACGAAATATGGCGGACAACAATCCTTTTAAAGGCCTATTCAAACTCATAAAGGAGAGGACACCTGAAGCCGTAGCCTGTCGTACTAGTGATCTCCACAAAGCTGCCACCCTCGGTGATATCGGTCTGCTACAGAAGTGTCTAGAAGGGGTCGACGTGGACATTAACCTTCGAGATGAACTTGGGAACACTCCATTGTATATGGCAACTATGAAAAGTCACAGAGCAGCAGTGGACATACTGCTACAGAACGGTGCTGCCGTAAATGATACCTGTTGCAGTCCTATGCACAACGTGAGAGATGTCCACATTGCAAAGGCATTAGTTGAAGCAGGTGGTAGACTCGGAGACAGAGACGACTTTGGCAACACTCCCCTGCACAGAGCAGTAACCAGGGAGGACATCGGGCTTGTATTCTATCTTCTTCAGCTAGGGGCAGATACGAATGCACAAAATGCATTAGGAAATACTCCTCTCCACAGTGCATGTCGTTTCAGTAAAGACGGTCCTATTTGTGAGGTGATAACGAGGCTGATTTCGGCAGGAGCAACAGTAAATATGCGAGATAAAGTTGGTAAAACACCTCTTCATCATGCATGTGAAATACTTCCAATGTTTGATTCCATAGCTATCCTTATAAAGCATGGAGCTGCGTTGGATATACATGATAGGAAAGGATATTGCCCTATCCATTACTTGATTGATGGATATCTACCTACAAATACAGAAGAAGAAGCAGAGTTTGCTAGCAAACTTGATTTATTATTGACCAGCCCAGAAACTATTGATGTCGCAACTGTCACGGGACTATCTGCAATTCACATTGCAGCATCGCGTGGACTTTGTATTATTATCAAACATTTGGTACAGAAGGGATGTGATGTTCGATGCCAAGATGGTCGAGGGAAAGGTCTACTCCACACTGTCGCTTCAGCCAAAGAAGCAAAAAACAGTGTTGACACGACACAGACGCTGATATCATGTGGCTGTGATGTCGACTGCAGTGATTTCTGGGGCTCCACTCCACTCCACGAAGCAGTCGCAAATGATAAGTTTGATGTTGCAGAGGTTCTAGTTAATAATAAAGCTGACATAGAAATCCGAGATAACAATGGAACATCCGCCCTACATCTAGCTGCAGCTAACTGTTCCGATGCGGTTACTCTTCTTCTCGACAAAGGCGCAACCGTAAATGCTACAGACAAATACTTGTCAACGCCACTGCACTTTGCAGCATGGGCGAATTCATGGCTTGCCACAGAAACCCTGGTTAGTCACGGTGCCGATCGGGAAATGAAGGATTTGTCAGGATCTGTTCCCCGAGACACAGCAATCTTCAAATATTCAGATGTGGTCGAGATCCTTGGAAGTGAAGAAAGCTCACATTCAATAAAGACATTTTCAGATGTTGCAAATAAATTGATGAGTAAGAACGATTTTGATGATCTGCTTGGGAAAGATGGCAAGCTCACAAGATCTGACCGGGATATCACTCAGTTCTGTGATAGCGCTTTTAATACATCTGGTGTAGGACTTGTTTTGTTTGAAGATGAAGCTCGAGATATACATACTGCTGTAGAAGGTGTTGCAGAGACAATTGTACAGCACCTAGGTAAGCTCGATTCAAACTTCAAAGCAACATTGTTACGTGCAGGAAGCTCCTCAGAGGGTACAAAAACAAGATACCCTGACGAATTCGATTTCATGTTTTGTCTAGAGGAATTCAGCGAAAACACGTATCCAGAATTTCAGGAAGAGGATGAATATAGAACGTTAGGAGCTGGATTCTGTCCGAACAAGGTGCGTAAAGGTGGTATTTTAGGGGACTTAATTGGAGATACTGAGCCATCGGAAGAACTTGTTACAATTTCGGATTACACCAGGATTTACGTGAAAGATACGATCGACGCAGAACCCTTATTGGACCTCAGTGAACGCGATTCGAGAGTGATTCCATGCTACATGATGTATCATCAATTTAGCCATTTACTGACAAAGGTTCTTCTAAGCGAAAGTTTCCCCAAAAACCCAAATCTTCTTATCCAAGAGGTGACTATTGAACCTGCGTTATCTCTGCAGTGGAGGGGTAGCCGTTATAAGATGATGGACATAAACGTTGATCTTGTTCCCGCTATCCGACTTCCTTGTTGGCCAGAGAAAATAAGACGGGATTGTAAACTCTTTACCCCGGATATTCTTAGTATCCCTGGCATGGCTGTGCCCAAGATGGCAGGTGGGGAGTGTGAAGATCTCTGGCGCTACTCCATGTCATTACATGAAACAGCAATATTCCGAAAATTAAAACCGCGCATCAGAAACAGCTACACGACCGCAAAGGCATTGCTCAATTCCACTCTGGTTTGTCCCTTAGCGCGCGAAGAAGAAACGGAAGAAAGTGCGTTCTATAGACAATCCTCAAGCATGGCATCAATGTGTGGATCTGAGGAGTTTGTGTTTATTACTACCGCAGGCGAAGCAATTCCATCCTACTTTCTGAAAATGATGTTCTTGTTTTCTCTAGAATACAAGGTAGGAAGGGAAGGACTAGGGAGTGTTTATGATGTTGATTCGCAAAACAGAAAGTCGGAATATTCTCAATCAGAAGTCAGTGGTACCATAACAAATACAGAACATGATATCGATCCTGATTCATCCAGCCCGCCTTCCAAACGCAAGAGACTGGCATGTTCATATGGACCAGCCGAGGTGCGAAATGTACAGTCAACGGAAAGAGATATTGATATTGCCCTGGTCCGAGACATTTATCGTAGGTGTGAGGCATGTCTCTCAGAAGGAAAAGTCCCATCGTTCTTTAATCCGAGACAAGATGTTCTTGGGTCGAGAGGAGAAGAACAGAGCCTTGAAATGGCTTTGAACTATACCAGGTTCATCAATAAACTGTTGGAGGATTAAGGACTGCAACGGTAATTCTAACAAGCTCTGCCATGTCAGTTGTTTATTCCTATTGTCTATATAATGTATGAGGGAGTGCATGAACCTTCAATAATCTAGGATTTCGAACAACGGAAAGCCAAAGATATTGCGTAAAATGGAACAGGCAATGTAGTATCCGAAGTGTTGCATTAGTCTTGTCCTCATAAACAATGCAAAAGGAATAGTAAGGATGATTCGTTTCCAATATTATAAAACATAGAATGGCTTTTAATTTTTTTGTTAGATATCTTTGTACAACAGTTGATGCACAACTGTGCGTGTTAGTTTTTATTTCATTTTTGAAAGAAGCTTGTTATTTTATTGGGCTTATTTCCGCGTCAAGGGAAACGAATTTCACATGCAGATGTATTTCATTCGCGATATCATGACAACTATGACTAGTATTTGAAACTGCCGATGTTGTTCGTACATTTTTTTCTCATTATCCTACTGTTCCTTCGCTTATCTGTTATTGATATTAAATAAGTAAGAATGGTAACTGCGTGACACTCTGTATTATTTCTGTCTGAGAATACTATCCCAAATAAACTTCATGTAAAGATGTTAACATTAAATAACGTCCGTGAATATAGTGATTGTTTTGAATTTATTAATATAAGCAAATATCTAACAGCAAAAAATCCATGGTTGAGAAGTTTTGGTTTATTCCATTTTCATCAATGAAATATTGGGAATTATGCATTGAATTATAGTAATATTTGAATCAACTTCAATATGTAAACTGCTGACACTTAAAACAGGCTCTGGGGTCGTGAATAAATTTCAAAATATGAGGAGAGAAATCGAATTTTGGTATGTTGCTATTGAGGAAAGGAAAGTTAACAATAGTGATATAATGGAGTTCGGTAATCGGATGCCCAAAAAATAAATTGTAAGGGCCAGGCTTGTGTAATGTCAGCTTAGTCATGAACATACAGAAATCGATCGAATAGCATTTGTACCCATTATTATACTACTGGTTAACTGTTAGAATAATCTCACTAACTTAACAAAAAGCTTGCCTCTGAAAGCATTTCATTATATACACGATATCATCCTAAGTACCAAAAAAGGTCTCGTTTCTAGTAAATGCATTTGTTCATTTTAGACAGAATTTGTCTTGAGAACTTCTGCATTTAGCAAAAGTTATATACGATGCGAAGAATTCAAAAATTTTGACATACGTTTAAAAGTTAACTTCAGAGTAATTGTGAAGATTCAAGGTTCTTCAGATTGAATAAGCAGTAGCAGCTGTATCACTACCAACCTTGAATATTTCAATAAGCAGTAGCAGCTGTATCACTACCAACCTTGAATATTTCAATAAGCAGTAGCAGCTGTATCACTACCGACCTTGAATATTTCAATAAGCAGTAGCAGCTGTATCACTACCGACCTTGAATATTTCAATAAGCAGTAGCAGCTGTATCACTACC
>NW_018406874.1:334575-372835 GCF_002113885.1 Mizuhopecten yessoensis
GGGGGGGGGGGGGGGGGAGGCGTACGCCCTGGATATCGAGGATGCGTTGCGCCATGCCTGTCATATATAATAAATGGTTAATGATGTTATTGCCGCTGGTGAAACACGATTGATAAGGACAGAAATAAGACGTAAAAACCCACTAAAGAGTTGTAAGAAACCATTAATGCTGCTGTAACATCGGTACACTTACACATAAACACACATGGAATAGATGAAAATATATACACATAGATCTATGCAATATAACATAAAGTAATTGCTTGAAATTAGGGTAAAGGCATCGTCCAAGGGTTCCATTCTCTATATACATATGTTCTCTTCATCCTTGGAATATATCACGACGAAAGTGTACTGTACCACTTGTAAGTCTGGAAACCATTACGGATTCTCGCATACATTTGAATTTTCAATACAGGATAAATGGGATCATATTCTTGTTTTTCAAGGATAGTCCAATACGAAATGTTTCTTTCTAATTATCAAAATAGTTGCGATATTTGTTTTGCTTTGTTCAAAAGTACTAGACTTTTCTGTTAATACACCTATTATGATGGCTAGCACAGTATACGTACCTGTACTTTGTCTAGAATTTTTCGTTTTTCTGTTCCTTCTGTATTTCTATCTTAGTTACCTCCCTTGTGCCGCAGACCCGGAAATGATAGTGTGCCACACGTGTCAGGGTTTGTAAACAACGGTGTAGTAGGCTTATATTACCAGATAGGTTTAGGAGACAGTGAGCTGTGGAGGTCATAGTAGACATGGATACAGACCTAGCGGGGCGTGTGCAGGAGCGGGACGTTGTGATACTGGACGGAGGGGTCGGGACCTCTGTAGTTGTTCACTTACACGGTAAGGAAAGATATGGTCTATACAGTATACGCTGAAACACACTGTACCATTAGTGTTCTGCACTCTAAGTTGTAACATATTTACTTATCAGAGTACTATAGTATAATGTATGGTTTAATATAAACTGTACTAGCTATAATATATGGTTTAATATAAACTGTACTAGCTTATACAGTCTACATATCTTCTTAAAATTAACGTACCGAGCACCTGCACGTATGGATTCATACCGGGATGTATTCGACCTCCGTGTATTAACCAGTTGACGGGACAATGTAAACTAGACTGATGGAATACACGTTAACACATTTAAGGTTTCCTTTCATTTACGTGACATTCTCTATCTGGGTATATGCATTGCTATACAGCGAACCTAAGCTGTGCTTTATAAAAGGGACATACATGGTATCTACTCTTATGATGCACTGTATATGTATTTGTGTATTACATGATAGTGCACCAACTGTTCATGTACACATGCGTACGTACACCTATACCTTCGAAGTAGATTGGATTTACATGTATCGTGTTAGAGGAGATATTTTGATAAAAAAAAAAAAAACATGTGTCGAAATGAAGAGAAATTGATATCAATATGTTTTCAATAAAATGCTAAATCTGATATTTCTATTGTGTATATCGGTATAGGTCATATATATACGTACACTTTTACAAGTAGTTTTTGTATGTACACACGTACGTTCAATTAGATTTGTGCACTGAGGCGTACCTTAGGTTTCAACTTACTTTGCACATTAGGAAAAAACGTACCGGATTTCGTTAAATGTTTTTTTTTAATTATTATATCGTGCTTGAATGCATTAAAATCGTTAAGAGATGATACAAATATTTCCCTAATGTATTGGGTAGCGTGTGAGGATTCATCAGATGTATATCCAGTTACTATACTATAAACCTTATATATGTAGGGTATACACGTATTCAATGTTTGTTCTCAGCTCTAATCTGTTTAATATGTCACTTCTTCCCCTTGTCTAAGCGAAACACTTAGTGTAGTAGATATATATTAAAGTTTGTCATTTAGCACGCGTGATTGATCAGAAAGGAGTAATAGTAGCAAGTTGTGTATCTAAACCAGCGGCGGATTCAGAGAGGAGCGGGTTGGTGGCTTTAGGACCCCACACCACTCATATTCCCGTTTGGACCCAGATTTAGTGACTTTAAGTAATGGCCTACCTGACTTACCACGGCATAATAACTTTGTACAGTTACTTGTTGCTTCCCATGATTGGTCACTAGTACGGTGACTAGGCAATATGCTGAATTGATCAAATGTTGCCCTCGGCCCACAGCTACAAAAGTATTTATCGGGACGATCCGAACATCACCTAGAAATTAATTAATGTTTTTTGACTGGTAGGGCATGAAACAACACACAAATAAAATGTCGATGAAGTGATACAGTGTTTATATATGTGAAAAGTGAAATTGGTAATCGAACTCACCTGGCATACAACTTTCATCATCAACTAAGTTTTGTATTCCTAATAATATATCATTCCTACTGACACGTAGTTGGTACCAAAATGATTTCATATAGGTTGAACATTAATGAAATGTAAAACAAGTTAGTAAATGAGTCGAATAAGCAACTAGATAAGTGTTGGTCACTGAGAATTGGTTACCAAAATTGAATCCCATTATAATATGTAAGGAGGTCCACTTTGCACTAGTGTTTGATAGTTGTAAACTCAATTTAGCTAGAACTGCATACACAGACACATTTACAGGGTTTGCAAATAATCCGGTAAACTCCCTCCCTTTTTGTGAAGTTTCGAATTGATGAATACATATTATGCAGAATTGATCTATCGCTGTATTTATATTGTATCACAGGTGCCACAGCGTTGTCATGGAAATGTGATGGGAAAGAAATATTATTCCTCAGGTAAGTTATTGATACCTTTCTACCTTTATATTTGTTTGGGAGAAGCTGTAATTGTGTATGATACCAATACATATAGGTTGTAAATTTAATGTACTCTCCAAGGCCATTATTAAATAGGAAAAATACCTCTGTTGAATCGGTATCAAACAATCGTTATAGAGAGACAATCCTGACTAATTCACAAATTTAAGATGAAAGTGTGCTCCCTAATGTTGCTTTCAAATAGTACGATCTATGGACATTTATAAATTTGCCATCTCCCATTGTAGGAATATATAACTATAACTATATTTACAGTGATTTATTTGTATCATGTCTATCAATTAGAGCCGACTGTACTGGTATTCCAATCTCCTAAACATATGATGTAAAGACACGTAAATGTTTAAGTTACTCCAATAGTTTGGTCACTAGACTTGTATCAGGGCTATTGAAAATGGATAAACGATACTTTGCCTTCCCTTCTTTTGTGATGTTTTGTTTTGTAATGAAAAGAATTTTATTTTTTGTATCCCCTATATCCTCTGGGTTATCAATATTCTTTTCATCTCTAGTCTCTTCTGCTATTGGATTGTTCCTTAATATGGTCCCGTTTACGAGCGCCATAGTGACCTGATTTTATGCTCCTCACCGTGTCCTGGGCCGTTTTTCAGCTACACACGTTCCTGGATGTGACTAGCCACATCTTGATTGATACATGTACCATGTGTGAAGCAAGACACGTTTACTCTGGCGGAAATCCTGGTTTCGCCTTCGGGTTTTTTCCGCGTTCATAATTTGTTTGCTGTCTCCCAAAGTCCAGATGCTGTCTTTTTGTATGGTCTTAATCAAGCACATTTTTACCTAACCGTCATACAAACATATTTATGGATACCTATATACAATCCTTCATTTACTTATTTCTCTTATGTTTATGTATGCCTCTTTTACAGTAAAAAAGCCGTACTGGATAATTCAAAGGCCATACGTGGAGGGATACCATTAGTTTTCCGTAAGTGGTGGTACGCATCTATCTGTGGTTGGTTCTAAAGTATGGACAGTCCTGGGAATGACGTCATTACAAAGTACTCAAAATAAGATAGAATGACATTCCATCTCAGAATCAATTCGTAAAGGTTAAACAAGTTACTAGCATGTACGTTTTCTGTCTACAAATAACACCGACAAAAATCATTGTTTTTGTTTTTTATAAGTTAGCGTTTTGTGTCTGTTTAACGTTCATAGATCGCTCTTCTATTGTACAGCTCAGTTCGGACCCTGGACATGCGGTCCCCAGCATGGATTTGCCAGGAACAAGCGATGGAGTGTGGAATCGCAGCCACAAAAGGTGAGCAGACGTTGTACTGTTAGCGATATTGTCATGTGCGTGTTGTCACTAAAATGAAAACTGTAGGGGAAATAAGCGATTGTAAGCTCTCATCAAGCAAGTTCATTAAAGGGTTTCCGTGAATGCCTAGCCAGTATATCTTCTTCTGTCGTATGCACATGAAAATTAAAACCTCACAGAATTTACTAAGAAACACTCCTCATCTTAAAGATTAATATTTCGACCACGCTTTCAGTCATCATTCTACAGATCTAAACGTTACATTGTGTACAATGTATTAGTGACTACTCCCATGTATGTTGTAATAGGCGGACGGGACAGTGACTTGTTCCCTAGCTCTGTCGGATGACGAGGACACTAGGAAGATCTGGAACTATCGGTAAGGAGGGGGTGTCTGTTGATACAATTGTGTTTGTGTTAGGTGTAGGTAACCATATGTGGAAGATACATAAAACGGCTGTAATGTTAATGGATAAAGTTTCTTCATTTCTTTACAGGTTTAAGTTAGTGTACACTTTGGAATTGACCAAATCTTCGCTATCTACAAGACTTACCGTCGACAATACAGGTAATTGTCTCCGAAAAACGTTCGAGATACCACGTCCTCATAACTGCTGTCGACAACACAAAGATATCCATCTTAACTTTGTAAATGGGTACTGATACAGTAACCTTTCTTGTCCGAACACATCTTTGATAGGTATGTCGTATACCAAATCAATTTGTACCTGGTCTTACGTAGCCAGAATCAACTATAATGTCATAACGACCATAGAACTGTTGTTGCAAGGTCAGTTATCCAGGCGCGTAGCTACCATGTAAGCCAATAAGCCCGGGCTTGCACATAATTTTGACAAGTATAGGTTTTCATGATGTTTTTATCCTTGCTGATACTATAATGGGAGTTTAAGTTTTGAATATATAGTATACAGATGTAATTCCTCAGATATGATACATTGTTAATAGTTAGTGGGGCAACCTCGCTTCTCGAAATGCCCAACAAATAACAGGAGCAAGTATAAGGAACCAGTCACAAAGCACAAACAGAAGACGAAACTGTGTGGGAGACTGAGTAAAGGTGACAGTGGGGGTAACATCGCTTCCCAATTAACTCGGATCAGATTATGAGTAAGACAAACCCAATTGCATGTTCACTAATGCATAAGTATCAAATGCATTTATCAAGATTAGATAAAAACCAGACAATGTATGTATGGAGGGTGTACAAAGCAATACCGACGGTTAATCTTCAGAATTACACTGGATCCACGTAAATAGGTATATATATATACAAAAAATAGGACTTTTTTCTTGCGGATTAAAACGAGAAAACGGACATCAGGACGTGGGAAATGGCTCCTTCGGCAACCCATGTCGGGCTTACACATGGTAAAGGGGCTAGCTACGCGCATGTTATCTAAATAAAATGTTTGTTTTTTCCATTTCTATAGTTACTGTCGCTACGTTACATCAGGTGATTGACGAACTTTGACAATGTTTGTGTTGCTATACGACACTCATTGTTGCTATGGTTACTTTACAGGAAGCGAGGGTTTTACATTTACCACATTGATGCATTCCTACTTCCTCACGCCGGATATCGCCACGACCACTGTCCGTGGGTTGAAGGGACTGAATTACGTAGACAAGGTCGGTACAAGGGTTAATGCTGTGCTAGAGGACATACGGACGGAACTGCTATATGTAAATGCCCTGTAAATCCGACAATGTGTATCACAACACTTAACGAAGAAGTATGATGACGTGACATGACAAAATGTAGCATGTGACGTCAATACAGTTAACTTTATCAAAAGCTACTTTTATTGCAATTGCATTACACAGTTCAAAATTATATTTATAAACGTGTAGCGTCGTAATATTTCAAGGGGAACGTCACGCACTCACACGTGTGATAGTACCTGTACTATTTGGTAATAGACACATTAAGCCAAACCTGAATTAAACTGCACCATACAAATGTTCCGTCCTTCTTGGACGGACTCTATGTTCTATTTAAATTTGATTATGCTGAACCATATTACCTTCGAACAATATGGACAGCCCAATTGGGATTGGTGTTCACTATACACAGATTAAGTGAGAAAAATGTTCCCTTTAAATGCGATGTGTTACAAGATTTGATTCTATGCCGACATAATTAATTCTCCTAGCTAAAGATTTTACACTCTTTGCTTTAAAAGCGCCTGTCATGAAGAGGTACACATTCTGTACTTCATGTCTACTGTAGGTGAAAAACGGTCAGGAGCTCCAGGAAGATCGAGACAAAGTCACCATTCCCCAGAATTATGACAGGTGTGTTAATTCAAATATAGAAGTTTTCACCTGTGCTATATTGCTGTGTAACATGAGACATTTGATATTTTTGTATTTTTGATATATATTATATTATATATTAGAAAAATCATTAATTTGACATCGATAGTTCAATCTTTCTTGACTGTGTTGACAGCAGAACTTTATGTGTATATTTTAGCGCACAGTTTAGCTTTCAAGACGAAGAAGTTGAATTTTCAAGTTAAGGTGGCTTAATCTTAATTTAGTGGCTTCATCTAGTATCGAATTGATTATCTCTTTGGAAGCGACATTTTCATTTAGGTTTTATCAAGTGAACACAAATCAAAAATGTGCGAGTAATTACTTTCATACTGTTTTTCATACAAATAGCTTTGTTACTCATACAAATAGCTTTGTTACTCATACAACTGACTTTGTCACTCATACAGCTGACTTTGTCACTCATACAACTGACTTTGTCATTTCAGTGTGTATTGTTTTAAAACTTTTCAATTGCTGAACTCTTACAATAACTCCACCTGAGCCATCTTCATCCCCATACAGCTAGGGTGCCTATAACTAGCAATTTAAGTATCATTTATAAAGTCTCAACTCAAAGCCTTAATAACTAAGAGGCCTAGGGTTATGCTATTTGGCCAGTAGAATGTTAGGATGAAGGGCTACCAAGTTTGTTCAAATGAATGACCTTCATCGATTTTCAAGGTCACATGGGTCAATTGTCTTAAAAAATATTTTAACAACTTCTCAATAACTAAGATGCCTAGGATAATGATATTTGGACAGTAACATGCCAGGATGAAGGGCTACCAAGTTTGTTCAAATGAATGATCTTTACTAATATACAAGTTCACATTGGTCAACTATGTTAAAAATGTTTAAACAACTTCTCAATAACTGAAAACCCTAGGATGATGCTATTTTGCCAGTAGCATGCTGCGATGAAGGGCTACAAAGTTTGTTCAAATGAATGACCTTGACTCATATTAAAGGTAACAGGGGTCAAATATGTTTAAAACCTTTAAATCACTTTTTCTGAATAACTTATAGGCCTGGGGTAATGATATTTGGCCAGTAGCATGCTGGCATGAAGGACTACCAAGTTTATTCAAGTGAATGAACATGATTTTATTCAAGGTCACATGGGTCAAATTTGTTAAAAATCTTTAAATGACTTCTGCATAACCATGAGGCCCAGAATTGTGATATTTAGCCAGTAGCATGCTTCGATAAAGGGCTAAGAAGCTTTTTCATTTGAATGACCTTGACCCACTTTCGAGGTAACATTTAATCAAATATGTTTAAACATTTAAATGACCTAATTTCAATAAACAAAAGAATAGGTAAGTGATGTTTTGCAAGTTGCATCCTGAGATAAAGGGCTATACAATTTGTTCAACATAATGACCTTGTTCGACTTTCAAGGTCACAGGAGTGAAATGTTTTTAAATCTTTCAACAGGTTCTTTTGAATTACTTTTAATCATAAATACTGATATTTTGCCTTTAGCTTTATTTAAGATAACTTTTAAGGCTATAAATGTGAGATGTATACCAGGTGAGCGATGCAGGCCAATTGGGCCTCTTGTTAAATGAAAAATCATGCCAGATACCTCATGTAATGCGTGTAAAGTGTCACTGGGCTCCAAAATGTGTTTTGTTTTGCTTATTTGATGCCTCAGCTGCTGTTGTTGTCCATGTGTGTGGACGTTGTGGTATATTCCTTTATTGGTTGCGGTTATATCTTTTGGTGTAAATTGTTAATATACAGTCCTTCTGTGCGTTATTACAAATATACATTTCTTTGTTAATATCAATATATAACATTCCCATGTTTGATGTAACTGATTTAACGTGTCTTACTGGTGGTATACTATATCGTGACATGGTACATGTACATTTCCCGTATCATTGACAGAGTGTACCAGAAGTGTCCAAGTACTGTATCCATGGAGTGTAGTTCCCACACCGTATCGGTGAACCTCTCCAACTTCACAGACGTTGGTAAGTAATGCATAGACGTCAGATCGACCATAAATGCTCCCTTCTGCTTTTAAGTGCGAGTTTTGTTTTCAGTTCGAAATATCTTACTCTTTACTTCGTATAATACTTTAGTGTCTTAGTAGGAGGGTATCTCCAGAACAAATGTACGATGGAACTGTGCAAACACTGGGTACGAGTCCGACAACGCGGATACTAATCTGCCTAACTCGCGCTATAAGTATTTATATTAAACGTTTAAGCTCTGTTAAAGTTGCAGTACCGACTTTTAGATATACCTGTAGTTAGATTTAGGTACAATTTTTTTGTGAAATTCAAGATTTAAAATAACTTCACAAGTATAACATTAACATATATAAAGAAAGGTAAACCTGAATAAAAAAAATCATTACAAAAAGTAGTTTAAACGGCATTTATCTCGAGACGTCGAATTTTTGTGCGGATTTCATTACACTTTGCCAGCTTCACTTCCGCATGTGATCAGTCATATAAGGTTATAAATTATTTGTCATTTTGTTAGTCTACCACGAGTGTTGCTGTATGTGCTGTTGATCTATCGGGCCTGTTGCTGTATGTACCATTACTTTCAGTTGTGTGGAATCCCTGGAGCGAGAAGGCTAGGGCCATGTCAGACTTCGGGGACGAGGAGTACAGCACTATGGTGTGTGTTGAGGCGGGACGCGTGAGCTGTCCCGTACAGATAGCCGCCGGTCAGCAACTAGCCTTCCAGCAGACGCTCCAAGTCCAGGCTAAACTCTAGATGGAGAGTGTACAGTTGACACCTAAAATGCCTACCGTATCTGGACGTAAATCATCTAATGTTGACTAAATTACCTAGATCATTGAATTCCAACTCTTGTTATTTTTATAGTACTATAATCTTCGTTATAAAATTGTTAATGGTTGATTTTTTGTTCCCTCAAGGAAATTATTTAACTTGTAGTATATCGTTCTGTTCTGTGTTGGTAGAGTAGCTGTTTAGAGTGAAACATTCCAAAAGACACTGAAGACCTCAAGAGGTCCTAAAGAACTGCCACCTATACTTTATTCACATGTTCCATTGTCACCATCACATTTGCCACAATATCTGACACAATTAAACTTTATATAATTACTTCTGATTTTCACTATCCTAAAAGACACACTTTCTGACCTCAAAACACTCCTAACTTCACTAACATTACTACACCATTGAAACGTTAGACCAAACTAGAAATACCAGACAAATGTTACGATATTATATTATAAAAACAAACTCTTATGATCTGAAACAATCAAAAACCAAAACGTACCAATACAAAAGGAATCATTCAATTAACAAATCCTATCAGATACTTCTATACACAGTGGCATTGTTACTAATGTATTATACGTCTCTGCTAATATACAATACACAGTTGTTTACATTTATGCATGCTACTGTTCTACTTTTTGTTTAGTATATTTATGCGGAATTTTAACCTTTTTCTTTGGTAGCGATATATGTACTACCTAGGGTGTATATGTTGTATTTAGTACACTTTGGTAGCGATATATGTACTACCTAGGGTGTATATGTTGTATTTAGTACACTTTGGTAGCGATATATGTACCACCTGGGGTGTATATGTTGTATTTAGAAGACTTTATTTTTTCTAATAAAAGTAGTAGAACTTCTCATTGATATTTTTTGGTTTTGTGTTTACCTTATATAGCCCGTGTACACAGTTGTGTACAGATCATCACATATTTACCATTACACATGTGTGACGGCCTACCGTATAGATGTCATACAAGCCTGTGATTGTTACCTTGTTTCACATGTAATAACAGTCGTATACATATGTGGGACGGTTTACCGTATAGATGTCATAAAAGCCTGTGATTGTTACCTTGTGACACATGTGTAATGGTTACTGTGTAGATATTCCGTCTTTGCGTATTGCAGCTTTATCTTCTCTTGTGAGCAGGTATTGATTGTTACGTCATTGGTTTGTGTGAGAAAACTACGTCGTTTTCTCACAAACAAGTGACGTAACAATCAATATCTGCTCCAAGGAGAAGATAACTCTGCAATACGCAAAGACGGAATACTGTACGTAGGGAATGCTTACCTTGTATATGTGCAACCAGCAAAACATTACCTACACAAAAAAGGCTTGTTTGGCAACATAGAAAAACACATGTAAAATTTTCAATTTTTTGAAAGACGAAGTATTAACGAATCTAATCACGTTCTGTAATACAAAAACCTTTTCTAAAGATGAAGGATGACGAAGACAATTGACAGGTATGACATCAGGGAAATATAAATGTCGATCTTCGTTATCAGGCTCATTAATATACCTTCTTGTTTTGTTGTCACTGCCCAGTGTTCAATGTAAGGACGTGACATTAATTAATTCAGTTTGTCCTATAGTTATATGGCGGGTGTCGTTGATGAAGTAAAAGACGCTTACCCTTCCGGACAACTAGGTTACATAATTATGTAAATTTTGTACACAATACAATGACGGAAACTTGTTGATATTAATCAATAACAAGCCCCCGTGAACAAAGTGAATTAATCGTGGTTTTCCATTACGGAAGTCGGAATTTAATTTTGAAATGCACTGATGTATGTTTTTCTCTTAAGGTTATTAGGACTCTTACGGTATCAGGAAGATTGTTTCCATGGTTTTATCCAACTCCGACTAACGTTTTTCGGGCTATTTAATTACCGTTAACTGAAACATCAAGAATCGTCGTAAGAGAGCGCAGCATGCACGAGAAGAGACATAACGGTTTATACGATTCTGTCTGCCATCAAATAGCAGGACAGCCTTTCTGTTATTTTATGTCTCGCTATACCCCATATATTGTATTGATATGTGTATATCTGGTTAAGCTTTTAGACTTGACAGTTTTCTGTTACCGATGGTGGCGAAAACCGAGTTATCGGGGGCAATATGTCATAGCATCTTGTTATACGTACATTACAATGTTTTACACTCGCGTTAGATATAATCTAGGGCCAGAAGGCGGCCATTCCATTAGCGTTCTAGCTACATTATGTATTTCTTTGTGTAACAAACGTGTCTAGCGAGATTGTGTGGGTCAGAGAATGATTTTCAAGAATATTGAAATTTCGAATGACAGTCCTACTTTTCTTATTATTTGTTAATGTTCCACAGAATGCTCAATTTGGATTATTTCGATATTGGTTTCTTTTAACCGACTCGCTAAACAGAGGAGCTGGTTTGTGTCTGCAGTCCAATGACAGATGTCACAATCACAGCAAAATATTCGTCATACCTTCTTACGTCTATGGGCAATTCTATGAGTTGAAGAGATGATATCTGTGAGCAACAATAAGAATAGATGGATATTTGACATTTACTGCAATGTAACATATATACCACTCTGTGATGTTGCAAATTTTTATCGGCCATGAAAATCAATGTCAACGCCTTGACGTCATCACATTATGGCGTAATTATTGGTACACTGGACACCAAAGGCCCTTCATTGAAAGTAAATAGTTTTAAATGGTTTATAGAGTATTGAACTACCTACATTTGGCACAAAGGAAGGCAGATGGAAATACTTCAACATCAAGTACTACCTGTTTTCATTGGGAATTCTTTTCGTTTGGAATTCATATGTCTATATAAGCCAACTGAAAGCAATTCAATGATTACATTATATGTTGATTAGTATGATAATATGTAGTATTTGAAAGTTTGGCGATAGGTCGTTCCTAATAATAATTGAGGAAGCTATCCCTGCCAGTATCGAAATGTTGACTGTACATTCATTGGCTTGTGCAAACAGTCAATTTACCACTACAGCAGAAACTGCACTCGAATGCTTAATTAATACGATTGCGACATTGTCATATGTCCATTGTCCAACTATGTTTTTGTTATATCCGTGATCTGTTTCAAACTAACATGCAAACACGACCAATAATTCAAATATCTACGGCCCTGGATGGTTTTTGAACAGATATTTAATATTAAAAATATATAATCATAAAAAAATATGTTAAAAAACACCCACTGCATTCGTAGATTGACTTATTAAGGCTTACTGATGTAAACAGTTCTACACTGGTAATGTATTCCTCTTACGTTCTCATAATCATATGAACCGCCAAATTAACAAATAGTGAGATAAGTAGGAACGAGTTGTGTTGATAATTGTGCTAAGCTAGTTTGATAAATTTGTTAAATAGTCACTAATTTGTCACACACACAGTGGTTTCAATACACAGGAAATTTAACTAGATACGAAACACAACAAGACTGAATATGTACAAATAATTTTCCCCACCAAACGTGATGAGAATATCAGTAACGCACTTGTCAGCAATGCTGAAAAGTAATGATATAATAGATGACGCTTCCTCGGTAAACCATGTTCTCGTTCCATCGTCCGTCTGTCAGCTGAACATGTTCCGCAAACCCGAACTTGTGTTCAAGCTTCGAACACAACTCTTCAGTATAACGATTTGATGGTGTTTCAGCTGTGTGAGAAAACCCTCGAGATTTACACCTTTCCAGATCAACTTGATATAATGCACGGTCTAGTTACATGGTACAGGAAGTGACAGGTGCGCGAACTTCCTTCGAACAGGTAATCGCCCGTTTTCGTTATGAATAAACATATGCGTTCTGTTATGACTTCAAAAAAATGTGGTTATAAACGGCCGTCGTAGAACCTGTTTGACCGTCTAATTGACTATTACATCGATGTCGTCATCCAATGAAATAGGGCCGTGGTGTCGATAAGGCCAAAATGTACGTACGTAATATTTTTATCTGTTATCAATTTGTAGAAATTTTCCACCGTATTTGTCATTCGTTCGGTGTCACTTTTGCTAAGAGAAAATCGAAACACTCTTCTGACTATATGGCGTTTGCCATGGAACAATTGATGTATGTATAGAACAACCAAGATGACAAAATATAAGAAGGCATCTGTAACGTTGCAGCGGATATCATATGTTGCCACAGTTGTAAGGGCTAAATGTATCTTACTCATTCCTAGCATAACTGGCATTTTTGAAGCCAATGAGGTACCAATTGTACCAGCAACTGTAAATCACACAAACCTAAGTAGTATGAATGTGTAACGTCCACAATAAATCTACGTTATAATTTGTTCACTTGTCCTCAAGAGCAAGCACGTTTTGCATCCGTTCTCACCAACTCTCCTTTGTGTGAATATAACGAAGGTGTTAAAAATATATCACTCTGATCTATTCTGACGAACACATGCATGTGTATCACACGTGTCTCTCTATTTCCTATTCTACGTAGAACAGTTTTGCGTTGACTCGTCTTACAAATGCGATTTCTGTGTGACTTGCCTTACAAACGCAGCTTTTGCAATCTTACAAACATAGCAACCTTTGCGTTGATTTGTCTCACAAATACACACAGGCCTCGTGTTGACTTGTCTCACAAATACAGTTTTTGTGTTGACTCGTCAACACCAATGTTTATTTCTGTCTAATCATACTTGTTGTGGTGACTTTTCCTTACGAGCTTTCCTTGTGGTTGTGACACTTTCTAAACGCCAAGAATACAATTTTCTGCTCGAATTTTTCCTATAAAACACGACTTCACGTCGATAATAGACAAACGGTCTTCATTAATTTGAGTTGATGAAAATAGCTTACAGTAATGGGCTTAATCTAGCACACCTAAGATTTTGTGAAATAGCTTACAGTAATGAGCTTAATCTGGCACAGCTGCGATTTTGTGAAATAGCTTACAGTAATGGGTTTTAATCTAGCACAACTTAGACTTTGTGAAATAGCTTACAGTAATGGGCTTAATCTAGCACAGCTAAGATTTTATGTTTACACACTCAGCAGAAATCATTGAACACACTGTCATACCCCGGTATGTATATCGGCCTTTACTGACAATCCAACTGGCAGGAATAATGAGTGTTATACATCCACAGTTTATTAATATGTCTTGTCATGCATGACTTCGTGAAAATTAATCACCATTGCATGCTTTATTACTAGTAGACCTCTTTACCGTTGGTGACGTGTAAATTATGACAGATTGATATGACACTTTCTACAGTTACTATAGGTAGAACCATTACCCATCGCAAAACACATGCATCCCAATGTTTTTAAAACAATGCAAGTATCCCCTAAATTCGGAAAGCGGTGAGTAGTACCGCAAAAATGACCTTATCTCCACAAGTATGGTAGATGAATATACAGTATGCAGTGAAAGCATAAAACATCAATAAATAATAGCCTGCTTCAACTGCTATTATGTTCGTGTGCCTATGTGGTCATTGGTCTGCATTACAAATTACAGTCGGTATTCGAGTGGTGTTATCTGTGTACTTACTGTACACTAATTCACGTCCAGGAACTCTAACCTACCTTGTGGAATAGTATACTTATCTACTGTGGACTTGTATGATATTTCATGGTACAATTCCTTAATATTTAGGAAGTGATACAATATTTAATCATGATAATGTACAATGTTCAACGATTTTTTTTTTTTAAATATTTGACAATAATAATTGATGGCTTGTCTAACAATTTATAGATATCAAAATCAAATACACATGTAGTGTTGACCAGACTTGAATTTATTTTTAAATAAGTACATCGTATTCACTTAAACCGCAAAGAGGTCAAATATGCAACGAAACACCAACAACAAAAAATGAAAGGAAATTAACACAAACATCACAAGGTGAAATACGTATTACCATATACAAAGTAGAGAAGTCGGTTAAGTATTCCATTATAAAGTTAATTAAAGATGTAACACCAACACAGTGTATTAGAGATTACTTGAAATGATATATTCGAAAAGTATTTAATTAACGAAAAAACACATCTTTAAATGTAATAAAGAATCTTTAATTCAATAGATATATATCTAAGAATTATAAATAATTATTATATCTTTCATTTGAAAGTAGTATCTTAAAATGAATTAAGGATATATCATGTAACTTGGTAATAGAGGAATTATATAATTAAATATAGTGTGGATATCTTCAAATAAATATAAAACGTTGTATAGCGATATTTCTATTCAACTAGCGGCATATCTAGTACATTTACAGATATCGTTATTACATTTAAATATATATCTGTTTAGTAACGATGCGAAAAGGTCAATTCAGCCCATACACAGCAATGATTCAATTTAAGTAAGTAAAACGGCTAATCGGGACATATTTACACATACACAGCAAAGATACTGACAAATATAGCGGCAATTACGTCACCTCAGACACCACAAATGTAAATCTTACTGAACTATAGTCGATAACAGTAGGTGAAATGATATCTCTGAACCGTCAACAAATATTATTAATAGTCTCTGAAACATTGATTGTGTATGACTGTATTGAGTAACAGCCAAACAGATATATGTGTAATCTGCATTATCTCACTCTCGGCAGCTAGGATTTTGGCAGAGACTTTACTCCCAAACGTTTCGTTTCTTCCAAGGGCTCCCGAGAAGCAGTCATTCCCCAACACATCAATGAATACCATGACAAGCATCAATTTAAATACAAGATTGTGTAATGTCGTTAATCACAATTTAAACTTTACTGACGCATTATATATAATTAATTGTTTTGTTATTCGTTGACGTTTTGGTGAAAAATCTTTTACGTTGTGTTGCGTGTAACACGTCTTCCTTTGCAAATTGTACACGTGTTTCTGTGTACATTTCACTATGTAACATAACATATCTTCCAATGTACATTGTATCATGAGCAACACGTGTTTCTCTGTACACTGTTTAACGAAGAAAATGTGTTCTTACCTGATGTATGTTCACTGTATCATGAAAAACACTTGTGTCTCTGTAAACTGTATAACGAAGAAGACATGTTCTCACAAATGTCTTTGCACTATAACAAATAAAACACGTATTCTTATGTGCATTGCATCGTCGCACTCATGTTCAACAGTCCTAGCATGTGTCACCTAAAAATGAATATGTATTAATTGCGAGACACACTATCGTATAATTATTACGGTAATGCTGACTTTAAAGTATTGATATGACGAAATAAATATTCCATTTTATTTTCTTTCTTATTTTTCAATTCTGTCTGCTGTAAAAGAACGTCCCAATTGTCAGATGGGAACGATTATAATTAAATAAACATGCATGTCATTCGATCTTATCTGATTGTTTATAAAAGCAACGATAATTTTCAATTTGAAAAAGAATGAAAAAATACCGCATCGTCGACACACACACAGACAAACTTGAAATCAAAATCAATACGACTGTGTACCGTTCAAAATCACCGGGACGGCTGTTACCCTGTTGTATCAATATAATAATTAATTACAGCAATGATCGGCCTGTGACCGATGTCAGCAATAACGTGGAGTGATGACCGAGTACAGTACAACCCCCTGGTAGACCATGCTCTCGTTCCATCGTCCGTCCGTCGTCCGAACATGCTTCACAAACCCAAACCTTTGTTCAAGCTCCGAGCACGGAACACTAGCAAACTTTTGTAACGGTATATACTTTTCCGTCTTGTGGGAATATCTCGGCGATTCACAGATCGCCAAATCAACGGAACGTAATCCAATATCTAAGTTACAGGGCACAGGTAGAGACAGGTGTGCAAATTTCCGTCGAACAGGTGGTAAAATTTTGTACGTTGGTGCCGTAAATTGGGGACGTCGCACGTGAATTTCGTGATACATGTGAGTTTCGTTGTTACTCCAGAAAAAGATGTCAACGTATGGCCAGCGAAACGGTTTATAAGGAAGATGTTTAGATTTTGCGTCATAAAATTTCCAGGCATAGTTAACTGGTGTAAAAAATTCAAAGTCAGGTTTCATCTTGGGTAAAAGTTCAGCCAAGCGTCCTCTATCAGAGGCATTCACCATGACGTCGACATCGTCATCCCAGGGAATAGGACCGTGGTGTCGATAAGACCCCAGCAGCGTACCGCCTTCCAATATGTACGTGATGTTATTCTCCGTCATTAATTTGTCGAACTTTTCAAGAGTTCTTAGTAATTTATCAAGGTCACTATCCGTGAGTTGAGGTTTGAACACATTGTTAGGGAAATGTCTGCCTCGAACCTTTAATCCAGACATAAACAAATAGACGAGGCCACAAGTGAAGACCACCTCAAGGATGATTTTCCACAACCATGATTTAACCAGAAAAGACATATCAGTAGAGCGCCCAACACTCAACAAGTGTTTGTCTTAGACCTAGTTCGAATGTTTGTAACCGCCTCTCCGACAAGGAGAAAAATATACTCGAGATGAAGACCCTGGTTCGTGGCGTAATTCGGCTGTATAAAATCCACAAAACTGAATCTATTTTTAATCCAATTACAACTAAGAGAGTAAAACACTAGTATACACAGCATTTTCCTTGTAATGTCTTAATGCAAATATTCCTTATTAGTCCGGAACTCCGCAGACAACAAGTTAGTTTCACTTCCCTGAAAGTCATTTGTAAACTGTGTAATGGAATAACGTGAGAATGGATCCAGCTAGACGACTGGCGGCTACTGCAGAGAGGCTTGGGGTAGCGTAATTGATAGGCTCCGTGTGATGGTTCTGACTACAGCCTGTTATGTCCATCCCTCTTGTCTGTGTGATAAAATTCGCTGTGACAACACTTAATATGATATCTCCGCTGCACGGACAATGATGATATTTACTGTCAAATATACATACATACTCGGTTTTACGACCACCACAAAGCGACAAAAACTTCCCAATCAGCTGTGTATCAGTATTGATATTTCTTATTGCTTGTTTTTGTAAAAAAAAATACCGATAGACACTCATTCAATCACGATAATTATAACCATCCCCAATACCTTTGCATATTTGTCATCAACACAAAAACAAATAATCAAAATATATATTCAACTGCGAAATTGAACAAATCTTAGCTTCCGACTATTGCGTGCGTCGTTAGAGCCCTAGGGAGAAAATGTTCGTATCCACAAATATTATATGCTTAGGTTGGAAAATTGAAACAATTTTTATGGGGTTCGAATAAATTATTGAGTGTCTCCGTTGATTGAGGTTGAAAGGTGTCTGTCAAGTATCTCACACCTCCTGTTTCAAGAATCCGGCGCGTAGGCTCCATTGATTTGTCGGCAGCTAGTCTTAAAACGAACCGGAAACAGAAAATGTTATACAACAATTAAAAACAAACCTACCGGGATCGGATCAGACTAGTTCATCAACCTACTACGAACGATATTGATATCTTCAACAGGGCCCGTCATAAAGGAGGGAAGTATCTAACCAACAAATGACAGACATATTACGGAATGTCACGAACGATTCAGACAGATTCATAAACACTACAGTATTCACATTATACAATCAATATAAATACACATTGTGATAATATCAACTAATTCCCAAGTTGGGAAAGCGATCAATCATTAAGAAACTCGGGCTTTTCCGTCGTACCTGTTGCCCGATGATATGACAGAAAGACTTGACTGCTTCAATATTAATCCGTTTTAGGAAACACATTAAAGATGAGGAATGAAGCGAGATCTTCTCTAGGAACAAAACCGTGGTCAGTTTGCTATGCTAAGTTAATATGCAAAGCATGGCGTAATGTGGGACATTTTGTCTGACCAGAAAATTGATTGATTACCTTAAACAAGCAACTCATTACTGTTGACTTTCATTGAATTGTATTTATTATTTATGTATCTTTTGTCTTTTTTTTATTAAATTTGTTTAAATTAGCTTGGCGTTTATTATGTACAGCCTTTCCTTACGATACACAGTACGTGGGCTTCCGACACCCTTACATCATATGATTACCCCCTTCCTTTGAATGTAGGTGTTAAGTCGTGACGATAAAGCCTTCACAACGTCTTACCACAACGTAACACAGCAAAATCAATACAGCAATTGTGTTACAATAGTAACAGTACGGTCTAATGCCATTTCCATGGTAATAGTATCTCGACGAAAACGCAAGAATAAAAGGAATACTACACAGTTTCACGAACCGTCCCATACACCTCCCAAACCTGGTGGTTAATACACAGTTGGTGTGGTGTACTGGTACATTGGTAGTCTTACAGTTATGTGGTTTACACACGGTTGGTGTGGTGTACTGGTGGTACATTGGTGACCTTACAGCTATGTGGTTTACACACGATTGATGTGGTGTACTGGTACATTGGTAGCTTACAGCTATGTTGTTTACACACGATTGGTGTGGTGTACTGGTACATTCGTGGACTTACAGCTATGTGGGTTACACACGATTGGTGTGGTGTACTGGTACATTTGTCGGCTTACAGCTATGTGGTTTACACACGATTGGTGTGGTGGACTGGTACATTGGTGGACTTACAGCTATGTGGTTTACACACGATTTGTGTGGTGTACTGGTACATTGGTAGACTTACAGCTATGTGGTTTACACACGATTGATGTGGTGTACTGGTACATTGGTGTTCTTACAGCTATGTGGTTTACACACGATTGGTTTGGTGTACTGGTACATTGGTGACCTTACAGTTACGTGGTTTACACACGATTGGTGTGGTGAACTGGTCCATTGGTGACCTTACAGCTATGTGGTTAACACACGATTGGTGAACTGGTACATTGGTGACCTTACAGCTATGTGATTTACACACGGTTGGTGTGGTGTACTGGTACATTGGTAGTCTTACAGCTAAGTGGTTTACACACGGTTGGTGTGGTGTACTGGTGGTACATTGGTGACCTTACAGCTATGTGGTTAACACACGATTGGTGAACTGGTACATTGGTGACCTTACAGCTATGTGATTTACACACGGTTGGTGTGGTGTACTGGTACATTGGTAGTCTTACAGTTATGTGGTTAACACACGATTGGTGTGGTAGCTATGTGGTTTACACACGATTGATGTGGTGTACTGGTACATTGGTAGCTTACAGCTATGTTGTTTACACACGATTGGTGTGGTGTACTGGTATATTGGTAGCCTTACAGCTATGTGGTTAACACACGATTGGTGAACTGGTACATTGGTGACCTTACAGCTATGTGGGTTACACACGATTGGTGTGGTGTACTGGTACATTCGTGGACTTACAGCTATGTGGTTTACACACGATTGATGTGGTGTACTGGTACATTGGTAGACTTACAGCTATGTGGTTTACACACGATTGATGTGGTGTACTGGTACATTGGTGTTCTTACAGCTATGTGGTTTACACACGATTGGTTTGGTGTACTGGTACATTGGTCGGCTTACAGCTATGTGGTTAACACACGATTGGTGAACTGGTACATTGGTGACCTTACAGCTATGTGGGTTACACACGATTGGTGTGGTGTACTGGTACATTGCTATGTGGTTTACACACGATTGGTGTAGTGTACTGGTACATTGGTGGACTTACAGCTATGTGGTTTACACACGATTTGTGTGGTGTACTGGTACATTGGTAGACTTACAGCTATGTGGTTTACACACGATTGATGTGGTGTACTGGTACATTGGTAGACTTACAGCTATGTGGTTTACACACGATTGATGTGGTGTACTGGTACATTGGTGGCCTTACAGCTATGTGGTTTACACACGATTGGCGTGGTGTACTGGTACATTGGTCGGCTTACAGCTATGTGGTTAACACACGATTGGTGAACTGGTACATTGGTGACCTTACAGCTATGTGATTTACACACGGTTGGTGTGGTGTACTGGTACATTGGTAGTCTTACAGCTAAGTGGTTTACACACGGTTGGTGTATGTGGTTTACACACGATTGGTGTGGTGTACTGGTACATTGGTGACCTTACAGTTATGTGGTTTACACACGATTGGTGTGGTGAACTGGTACATTGGTGACCTTACAGCTATGTGGTTTACACACGATTGGTGTGGTGTACTGGTACATTGGTCGGCTTACAGCTATGTGGTTTACACACGATTGGTGTGGTGTATTAGTACATTGGTCGCCTTATAGCTATGTGATTTACACACGATTAATGTGGTGTACTGGTACATTGGGGACCTTACAGCTATGTGGTTTACACACGATTGGTGTGGTGTATTGGTACATTGGTGCCCTTACAGCTATGTGGTTAACACACGATTGGTGTGGTGTACTGGTATATTGATAGTCTTACAGTTATGTGGTTAACACACGATTGGTGTGGTGTACTGGTACATTGGTGACCTTACAGTTATGTGGTTTACACACGATTGGTGTGGTGAACTGGTACATTGGTGACCTTACAGCTATGTGGTTTACACACGATTGGTGTGGTGTACTGGTACATTGGTAGTCTTACAGTTATGTGGTTAACACACGATTGGTGTGGTGTACTGGTATATTGATAGTCTTACAGTTATGTGGTTAACACACGATTGGTGTGGTGTATTGGTACATTGGTAGACTTACAGCTATGTGGTTTACACACGTTTGGTGTGGTGTATTGGGACATTGGTGACCTTCCAGCTATGTGGTTAACACACGATTGGTGTGGGGTACTGGTACATTGGTAGTCTTACAGTTATGTGATTTACACACGGTTGGTGTGGTGTACTGGTACATTGGTGCCCTTACAGCTATGTGGTTAACACACGATTGGCGTGGTGTACTGGTACATTGGTGACCTTACAGCTATGTGATTTACACACGGTTGGTGTGGTGTACTGGTACATTGGTAGTCTTACAGCTATGTGATTAACACACGATTGGTGTGGTGTATTGGTACATTGGTGCCCTTACAGCTATGTGGTTAACACACGATTGGAGTGGTGTACTGGTACATTGGTGACCTTACAGCTATGTGATTTACACACGGTTGGTGTGGTGTACTGGTACATTGGTGGCCTTACAGCTATGTGGTTTACACACGATTGGTGGGGTGTACTGGTACATTGGTAGTCTTACAGTTATGTGGTTTACACACGGTTGGTGGGGTGTACTGGTACATTGGTGACCTTACAGCTATGTGATTTGCACACTGTTGGTGTGGTGTACTGGTACATTGGTGACCTTATAGCTATGTGGTTAACACACGATTGGTGTGGTATACTGGTACATTGGTGACCTTACAGCTATGTGATTTGCACACTGTTGGTGTGGTGTACTGGTACATTGGTGACCTTACAGCTATGTGGTTTACACCCGATTGGTGTGGTGTACTGGTACATTGGTGACCTTACAGCTATGTGGTTTAAACACGATTGGTGTGGTGTATTGGTACATTGGTGACCTTACAGCTATGTGGTTAACACACGATTGGTGTGGTGTGCTGGTACATTGGTAGTCTTACAGTTATGTGGTTAACATACGATTGGTGTGGTGTACTGGTACATTGGTGGCCTTACAGTTATGTGGTTTACACACGGTTGGTGTGGTGTACTGGTATATTGGTGGCCTTACAGCTATGTGATTTACACACGATTGATGTGGTGTACTGGTACATTGGTAGTCTTACAGTTATGTGGTTTACAGACGGTTGGTGTGGTGTACTGGTATATTGGTGGCCTTACAGCTATGTGATTTACACACGATTGGTGTGGTGTACTGGTACATTGGTGACCTTACAGCTATGTGATTTACACACGGTTGGTGTGGTGTACTGGTACATTGGTAGACTTACCGCTAAGTGGTTTACACACGGTTGGTGGGGTGTACTGGTACATTGGTGGACTTACAGCTATGTGGTTTACACACGATTGGTGTGGTGTACTGGTACATTGGTAGACTTACAGCTATTTGGTTTACACACGATTGGTGTGGTGTACTGGTATATTGGTAGTCTCACAGCTATGTGGTTTACACACGATTGGTGTGGTGTACTGGTACATTGGTGGCTTTACAGTCGTTCTATGTAGAACAAATATTTTTAAAACAATTCTATCATCGTCGGCTTATCCATATTCACATTTACGCTTGAAATGGGGTTATTATCCTCACAATATTATTCGTAACTTTATTTTGGTTTTTTTTGACGGATTATATTCTTACGCGGATCACTTTTGTGTTGATACCACTTCCAGTTTAAGACGTCATCTGGCACGAGCAAACGTTCTTTTTGAGAAAATACGTTCCCAAATGCCGGGAAACGAGAAAATTCGTTCACAAGTTGTTCCAAAGTCGTTCTCAACTTCTTCTGGGGTATTATCTTACTGACTCTCCATGATAATGAATTTATCATCCTACCGGTAGGTCGTATAAAGTAGTATATAGATGATAATTAATGTTCCTGTTGAACCTGTTTTGATTACTTATGACATATAAGCCTTTCTGACTGGCGATGATGTGAAGGTTATCTAACTGGAATAGTTGTTAAGAGTTTTAGTAAGGGTCACTGGTGTATTTAGTTTGTGTAAGTGCCTCTTTAGTCCTTTAAATCAACTTTAAATATGAAATCTTATCTGTGTAATGATATCTAACTTAATCATTATGGGTAATCGAAAAGGTGTCCATTATCCTTTAACTTAATTTGATTTCAGGCCTAACATTTAATGTCATCCTCTTTTTCAATGTGATGCTTACTGAAAATAATTAATTTTATACTACATTTGATTGGTATGGTTTCCTTCAGTTGGTTATAGAGCAAGCCTTTTTTCCAAAAAAGTTAGATGTTTTGTCTGCAGACACAACTACATACCAATCATGTACAGTGTGGTTTGCACATCGGGGTCAATTAATTTATTTTTAAATTTCAAAAAGCCTAGACCTTTTTTGATGGTGTAGTGTTGCATTGTGAATAAGAATGAGATCGCCAGTTACTACAAGTCTAGCCAGACAGACCATACTTGTGCGGAGCAAGAGCGTGCTGAAGGAGGAACTATGCTAAGGTCGTATAAGTTCAGCTGTGGTACTATTAGTTTCAGGTATACCGATTGAGAATAACCATTTTTCCCCTAAAGAATAATAGTGTTTTCAGACTTATATCAAACACATTCAAAAATGTGTTTGAAGTACATTTTCGACATTGATTATTATTTCAGTACGTTTATTCATAATATGAAGCGTTGCAACACCAATGGTTTTGATAGTGTTAATTAACAACACTGAACAAATAACAAATGATTTTGATAGTGTTAATTAACAACACTGAACAAATAACAAACGGCTTTGATAGTGTTATTAACAACACTGAACAAATAACAAATGGCTTTGATAGTGTTAATTAACACCACTGAATAAATAATAAATGGTTTTGTTAGTGTTATTAACACTGAACAAATAATAAATGGTTTTGATAGTATTCAGCCCTGAACCAGCTAATGGTTTTGAGAATAGTTGTCTCTGAACAAATAACAAATGGCTTTGATAGTGTTAATTAACACCACTGAACAAATAACACATGGCTTTGATAGTGTTAATTTACAACACTGAACAAATAACAAATGGCTTCGATAGTGTTAATTAACAACACTGAACAAATAACAAATGGTTTTGATAGTGTTATTAACAACACTGAACAAATAATAAATGGTTTTGATAGTATTCAGCCCTGAACCAGCTAACGGTTTTGAGAATATTTGGCTCTGAACAAATAACAAATGGTTTTAAAAGTGTTTAGTCCTGAACCGGTTACAAAAGGTTTTAATAGTGTAGAGCATTGGACATGATTTAGATGGTTTTGATAATATTTAGCTCTGAACAAATTACAAATCGGTTTGATAATGCTCAGCACCGAACAAGTTACAAATGACTTTGAAAGTGCTACTCACCTAACAGGTAACCAATGGTTCTGATACTGTAGTGTTCAGCACTAAACAGATTACACGTGATTGTGATCGTGTGCAACACTGACTCCCAATGCAGGATCTGTTTTCACTACGCGTAAATATGTAATGAATTCCCAGAACATAAATCAGAAATGACAGTTAATTTGAAAAATAAGTATCCTCAAAGCAAGTCTGGAATGATTTTATTTACGTGTGTACATGTATCATACAAAGATAGACAGAATGGTATGAAGTCGTGCTTATCTGAGCATGGTCAGAAGTTGTGTTTATTAAGTTGATATATCGCTTTCACAATAGCATATCTGACATATACTTATAACAACAAATACTGTTTGTAGTGAGGGTACCGGTACGTCTTTAGATATATGTACGTAGATGTATCATCCTTAGAAGCCCGGTCAATGCAAAACCAGCAGGTTATATATAATACAGTGTATTACAACACGCATTGTCACATCATATAACAAGGAGTCATTCTTTAAAAATATATATTTCTTTTCAGCCACATTACTTTCAGATTGTCATGGAGACTTCGTCCAACATGGCAGAGCTGTTTTTGTTTGGTACAATATGCAATCCCCGACCTTGACCGTCTCCATGACATAGTTGCCACGTGTCTCTCGGAACACAAAGGGGAACTTCCGGTACAGAGATTGGCACTTTACGGTTTTTCTTGTCTCTGGATCCTTTGGCCGTTCCGCCTTGTGTGTGTAGGAGGAGGTGGTGCAGAGTGTGGGGTCGTATGTCCTTGACAACACGTGCGGTGAGTTACACGGCACAGGCTGTAACGACCCTTGATATGGTTTGAATTGGAGAGGAAACACGTCAACTTTTCGAAACACATAAAGTTGTGTGTATCTGTGGGCTTTATCCCATATGTGAGTTTCGTTTTCTCCAAAAAAGAATATGTCGATATATGGCCAGGCAAATGGTCTTTTAGTTCGAGTTATATTTTTCGAAAAGAATTTCCATTGGACAAGGGGAGGGCGATATAGTGTGTATTTCGGAAGTGATTCCAGTGCACGTGACATAGCATCTTTCTGAGATCCATTGACCAGGACGTCAATGTCGTCATCCCACGGAATCATTGTGTGGTGGCGATGGGCGCCAATTAAAGTCCCTCCGTACAACATAAATGTCACATTTGCCTTTTTAAGTGCGTTGGAGAAATGGTGAAATGTCATAAACATGGCATCAAGTTCATTTACAGTTAAACCTGACCTAAACCGTTTCTCATACAGCCTTTCCCCATCAGGATTTATCTCATATTTTCGAGACTTTTGATCAATCTTGAATAAATAACGAAAATTGTTGAATTCAACTTCAAGTGGATGTTTTAAGTTTTTTTCGAACGAAATATTTGACATCAATAAATAGTCTGCATATTGGCTGTTTTGTCCCCTGTAGTTGTATAAATGTTCATAATACGGTGATACATGACAACGCTGTTTACTCAAATCATTATCAGATTTAGAGGTCGTTTTCCATATACTGAACAAAGCGAATGACACCGACGCTATGCTAATTGTAGCCAGTATGATCATCCGCTTGCAGTTGACCTTTCTGGCGTAGCTATCCCGTCTGACCTTCATGTTGTTACAACCGAATATGGTCGAAATGACTTTGTTCCGCCGACTCCCTGATGTATAGTACATGTCCGACTCGTCCAAATGGGTAAACATCCTTATCTAGTCAACGGTGTACTTCACCACACACAGTGCAACATGCGATCTGACGCCTTGTGTCGTCCTCGTCATGCAGAATTACGCTTTAAATCATTCATTGTTCATCTTGGTCAGGGACATTCTGAAAGGGAAAGTAAATAGATTGTATAAAACCATCGGGTTTACTTTCTGAGGATGTAAATAGTCTCTCCTCATATAGGGTCATTGTAGTTACAACTTTACTATGTTTTCAATTATCCGGCATTGGGGTAATACATACAATAACACTTAAGGTCACACACAACTTTATATATGTATATTTGAAAACTGTAGAAAATGGATAAAAAGGGAGAAAATACGAGGAAGATTTATCATATACTTAAGATATGAATGAAAGGGATAATGACTGAATCCCCTCCAACGAGTGGGCATGGACTATGGAAAAGAGCTAGGCCCAGGGAGAACCACACTCGTTCAAACCTTCGTACCAATTTGAGTGGATAGTATAAGAAAATGTCTAAATTATTCTTTGACATTATACCCCCAACAGCATCACTGTAATGTTTACCTCACAGAGAAAAACACATATATCATAACAATAAAGCGTTCATTGTTTAACATAATGATAAAATATACTTACGAAGATATAGTTAGTTCCAACGAGGCCATATGCTGCAGCATCCTCTATCCGTTCACTTAGGCTGATGGCCACACGTCTGTGCAGTGTGAACTACACGTGATAATGTCATCGTGATGATTGGCCTTTCTGTGTCCATTTTATAACGCGCACTCCCAGTATTGATCGCATGTGCCCAAATCCGCACACTGCACGGCACCAGACATCGCCAAGATTTATTGATTTTAGACCCCGTGCGCACGGAGGATGCGACCGTGGTACGACGTCTCAGCCTCACAAAGTCTACCGGTTTAAGGTTATTTATGGAGTGAAACAATGATTTGGTAACTTGATTGCTAGATTTCGATTACAGTTTTATATTTGCCGTTGTTAAGCCTTCACAAACGACTCGGTTGCTGAAATTAGTTTACAAGAAACCCCCCCTAATGATTTGTACTGTACTTTGCATGTCTACACGTACAAGTTTAGTAAAAATCACTATTCACTGTGATTTTTGAGTGATTTTTTCGTTTTTCTAGGAGAAGCTTCAAATATTAATCATTCTATCGTACTTTTTGTTTTTAATTACTTTCCTTGCAATTAGCGACCGTTATGTACATCCTAATTGATTTTAGGATATATATAACCCTATTCCTGTGTTGAACAGCTTTAAAATGGGTTAAGACCTGATCAAAATTGATTCCAATGCAGATGGTATAGTTATGGGTTAATAGAAAGAGAAAAACGACAAGCGATAGTACCAACACAAAATTACAAAGGCCACGGTGAGTCCCACAGTTCAAACTGGAGACTAAACGGAAGTCCCTTGCACCGTCGACAAGAGGACCATTAATCACAGAGGTGGGCCTTTACCCATCCTCGGTCCCAGGGGGAAATCGCACTCTTGTTTACCCTCGGTCCAAGAGAAAAAGAAGCTAAGTGCGGTTGTTACCATGGAACCGAGGATGACCTTAAACATATAGGTGGAATTTATTCTGGCATGGTTCACGTGCAATTTAAGTTGACGAATAAACCAACAGTTGTAAACGTATTACGTTATAATGGGTTAAGAAGGGACTGTCTTACCTACTGTAGCACCTCTCCATGTTGATTTACATACTTCTACATTGTTTTTGAACACTTTAAACATCGACTTTTACGCTTTTGGCAGATTAGTCGTTAATTGACTAAATGACCTTACGGTGCAGTAAAATGCTAATCTTGTTTGGTTTTCTGCAATCAACATACTAAACGTGGGTACATCCTAACTTTAAATTTCTAATAATTAGGTTCACAAGAGCATCAAATGATCATATTTGTAATTGTCTTAATTGTAAACAGACCAAAACATAATGATACGCATCTTAATTTCCATCACAATTGCAGGTAGGTGATAAATTACATACACGCACGGAATACATCACTTCTACAAGCAAGACCATCACAGCTGTTGGTTTCTTTTTCAATACAGAGTGGTGAAGATTACTTCCTTTTGAAGGAAACAAACCATGATCTGGAATTAGTCTATTATGAATCTTATAACGGTGCAACTGAAAGCTTTTCTGTCCGTGATTATAAAGGTGTACATCAAGTAACTCATAAGTGACTACAGAGGAAACATCAGACATGAATTTGGCAGCTTCTAACTGAACCCTTTTTAAGGGGCTCGGTAGTTCATCAGAAAAAGTATCCAAGACACAGGAGACTCGTCGAATAAAGGACGTTTTTCTTGTCTCTTTACTGCTTTTATATCTTAATTGTTTTAAGGCAGCTACTTTAGAACAGGTTGTTTAATAATGTGATAAACATGATCAAAGCCATTTCCAGTTGCTACTGGAAACACCCCAAAGTGACTACGAGTCCGTAGAAGGAATTCATTGTTAAAGCCAAGATTTAGTTTGATATGGAGTGGTATTGAAGAGAACTACTTCGCCTTTGCAAAATTGAACTTGGAAGTACATAGGGCAGTGATCAGATCAATCCTACAAGTGTTGAAAATCATGGTTTAAGACCTTGTCTACTACGATTTATCATATCACCTTAATTTGGAAGCTGGTCCGGATATTACCGTCTCCGGATTTATCACAAATTTAATCGTCCATTAGCACAAATATCGGTTTGTGTCTCATCATTTTACATTCCTTTTTAGGTGCATCATGCACGTTTGGGTTGGTTCCACATAAGCGTGTCCCGTCAATATTCCTGGCATGGCAACAGATAATCAACTTCAGAACAACACATGTATATGGATCTTCAGATTATATATACGATACCCATGGTATGGGAGCCTGCTGCGAAAATATCGTTATGTTGTACACTTTCTTATTTGTCTTTCGGGTAGAATTTGAATCTTACCAAACACATCATCCAGTCTCCGTTTTAGAAATGCAGGCATATCCTCATAGTCAATCCAGTCTTCGTTAGTTTAACTCGAGTTGATTTTGAGAAGTTGGTATTCAGAGAAAGCATGCCTATGATTTGTTTGTATTCACGTACATCAAGCTTTGTCTCCAAGAATCTTAGTCCACTTAAATCAGAGTTTGAGCTCAAATATCTATGTAAAATATGGGATTAGTTGAGAGTCCAGTCTGAATTCAGTTTGTGAGATCTGGTGTTGTTCAATTAAACTCTACTTAAATGGTGATAGGGAATTTTACTCGTTTTTATTCTGCTCCATTTTATAGACATTAAACTTTCAGAATGTGACCCTTTTGAATTACAACAATTCTGACATAATGAACTCGAATATTAAGTTTAAAACGCAACCAAAAAATACGACTTCATGTACCATGTTGTCTGTAAAATGAATCGAACATGGAAGATGTTATCGGGTCCAGTACTAATTTTTTGTCGATGCATCGACCTCTCTGCTTTACGTCTTTTGAGCGACTATTCACCCAAATTGCTTTTGAAATAAAAAGACACATAGGTATATATATATATAGTCGCATTTAAAAGATTTTATCACTGTTGCGATTACAAGAAACCAAATAAAGTGGTGTTTTTTTAAAATCAAATGTAAAGAAAAAAACAATGCATTTATGATTTTTTTTTTAGAAACACCTCTATTTTTCGTAATCTACATTATTCTTAAACTGAAGGTTTTAAGCGACTTTGAGGTAATTTTATAAAATGGAAATCTCAGATATTGTTTGATACAGCTATAGAGTATAGGTTGAAATAACTATATAGGTCTTTATAGCTGTATAGCTCAATCAGCATAGTGTACTGGACCTGGTTAGTGCAACTCTATTTACACTAGACCACAAGGATATTAAGATCATCAACAACAAATATCAGATGTAATTTGCTCATTATATTTTAATTATTATTACGTTATTACAATGTATCAAGGCTTGTGCATATGAATGTATAAGGAAGTGATGATTAAGCATTGCACAATTGGACACGACCTATATGAGGGCTGTCACAATATATCGGGAAACAGGTATATCGCAATACATGGGTATATCGTATCGTACCACCATACAGAGATGAACTATTGCTGTATCGCAATATTTCTAATAAGCCTATTCTTATGTATCTGCTTGGTGTTGTAACTTTGCAAATTATTACAAATTCTAACAAGTATGCCAATAAGCATAAAGCATGCTTTTAATGGTTTGACAAAAATCTTAAATCTATGTACACCATATTACTTAAATCTATGTACACCATATTACTTAAATCTATTTCTACCACAATACGCTGTGTTATTCCACTCTCAGATCATTGTATAAACACGCAGACTGTTAGATAAATATGCAATCTGAATAAATACAGCTGTTCATTATCACGTACCGCATGAAAAGCCGTAGGTATTTTCAATAACATCAGATTTTAATGAGATTGATAAATATGTGTTATATACCACACGTGGTATATGACCTTCAAGAGTTTTGATTGGTCGAGAAGATGAACTTTGACCGGGAAGACTTTTTCCACATGCCTTTTGCCACCTGCTGTTTTGTTTACGTCGTGGTAGTTTCGGCTAGTAGGTAAATACAACACATGTGCAATACGGAATGTTGTAATTCATGGTCCGAAAATTGCTTGTATTACTATAACAAGATTCAACAGGTATGTGATAAATCGTGATACACTCTCGGCGTATTGCGACACCCCTAACCTATACACACTTCCAAATATACATGTACTGATAATCAATGTGTACAATGTTTGGCAACGTCCAACTCTAAATTGCATGCAAGGTAATACAACAGTTGTTCATCGAAAATAACTGGGGTGCTAAAACAATAGCTTTCTTATTCCACATGGAAAAAAAAAGTAAATATCATGCTAGAAAATGTCGATTCTTTCATTTAGAAGAATCTGTTCGACCAATTGCCATTTTCTAAAAGAAAATGAAAGATGAAAAAAAATATGAGATTATAACATGTGTTGTAGTATTCCATTTACATTCTTACATTGTCATCGTACTCTTTGAAAATTATATTTTCAGTGTGTATTGTTTTCATCTGACAATCATTGAGAAGTCATTTCCCAGTCATAATATTTCTTGATAACTGTACAATAAAAAACATCCAAACCTTTCCCTTCAAATATAACAATTAGTTAAAAATCAAACGTAACATCACATGCGTATAAAAGGACATGTTCATTAGAAAGATATAAAAGTTTATTTATATCTTATTATAAATAAGTAGAAATACCTTTAACTATTTGTTATGTAAGCACATTAGTCTACCCGCTTACGACAGCAAGATAAGAAAGCCAGTGACAGCTATTAACTTGATGAAAACCTTATCAAAGTTGCCTTCAGTGTTCACTATATTGCATGCATCAGAAAATCATCAAATCCTGTAAGCTGATGGCCACATATGCATTACACATGATTACTGTCAGACACATACAAATGTCTTCTCAGTGAATGGGCAGAGAACCAGAAACACCCTTGCTTTATTACTGAGAACGACTTTTTAATGGTTCTCCACCAACTTACACGTAGCTCGTCAGGTTCACAGCACCAAATTCTAAGAGATATCCAAGGTCAGGTGGAGGTCACACAATCGTGCCATATTTTTTAACAAATTGTTCGAGATCATTAGCAGGAATTGTTGTTGCTGCTTCATTTATCTGCAATAAAAGTCAACACATTTGTTTGAAATGATAAAAACATTTGTTTATATTTTTTACACCATACTTTTACATTGAACTTTAAATTTTCTGAATGTGCATAATTAGTATATTTCAAAACAAAACTAATCCTTCAAAGATATTTTTGTTACAATGCACAGTTTATTGAGATTTTCAAAAATGTTCTATTCCTTATAATCAGTAGTTTAAGATTTAAGATTCATGATTATTCTCTTCTGAGGCATACAGCCCATCTATATTTTCTTTCTCTGAGAAATACAAATACTAAGCTGAGGTAATGGTATAACTTATGTCAATGAGACGAGCTTAAATATTTAATTTCACCATGAATACTTAAGGGACTGACCTGTCTCCACTTGTCAATACCGTTGTCCACTGTGCGTTTGGTGCCAAGGAGCTTTTTCTGTCGCAGAGCCACGTGGTCCCTGAGCAGGGTGTTCTGGTGCTCCAGCTGGGTGATGACATGCTGAAGCTGTGCCTTCTGTTTCTCTTTGATTGGGATATTGTGTACCTGACTGTCTTGCTGGGGGTCACCTGAAGGTCGCCTAACACAAACAGAAATATTTATATTTTGGAGGTCCGATTCTTATGCTTGCTTTAATATGATGTGTCCAATTTATTCACAGTATCAAATATCTTGACTTGTTTTTTTACAATTACAGGTATGTAAAAATATAGCTGATGAGTTTTTCGTCAATCATAAATATTTATGTTAATGTTTCTATATACAATACCTTACACATGTACATACCAAATGCAACATGTCCATACATTTCAAAAATATCCTCACCATGCCAGCTCTTTATTGTCTTTCTGACTGGCGATAATTCCATCCAGGTCATCTAGTATTTTCTCCATCTGTTCTTCAGCAAACATCAACATTACTTCCTCCTTCAAACAAACAAAAACGTGTCCACTATAAAATAATACCTTACAATAACCAATCAGTGTTGTTCCAATTAGTCAATCTGATCGATGATTGGTCATTTTACCTTTTCTTTGATCGAACATGGCTTGACAATAACAAAAAAAAAATTAAGAGTTAAAAGATTTGGAGCAGACCTGAAAAACGATAAAAACAAACACCTTTACTCTTAAGTTTCACCATAAACTGCTTTCAAACACCATTTCTGCCTTTATTTAGGCACTTAAAATATGTCCACGTCATTTTACCCATTTTGGTGAATGCTTCTCTGTTTCTTTTTCTTTCATTCCTTTACTATGTTATAATGAGGGGCAAGATGATAGACATGCATTGTAATCCATTAAGTATCACATCATTCTTAAAGTATTTAAAGTACCTTGTAGCAAGTGTCATGTCTATGTGATAAAAATGCTTGCACTGATGCTTTTGTTACGAAGAGTGATAGTACTCACTGTAATGTTCACATTTATGTAATTGGTTCTTTGCTAATGTACTGCCTAATGCCTCTTAATCAGGGCATGCAGTAGACCCTTGAGAGTATGTTTTTGACTCCCCTTAATTTGATTTGACTTGTGGGTTTATAGCTATAGGGACATGTCTACCATAATTGGCTTGACAATAACAAAAAAAAACTTGCACCAAAACTTTAACCGAGAAATTATATTAAGTCCAAAACACGTAAAAATTGCGCGAAAAAATTTCAATCCCAAACATGACAAAAACTTTAACCCAGAAATTGCACGAGAAAAGTTAAGTCCCAAACATGTCAAAAATTTATAAAAATAGGAATTATTTTCCCAAATTAAATCCATATTGTCCTTCTTAGACCCCACATGAACATCCATGCCAAAAATTAGGACAATAACACATGATCTGACTGAACTGTAGACCACTGAAGAAGTTTGCTCTGAAACTTTAACCAGAGGGACGGACGCAGACGCTTTACCATAATACACCCGTCGAAATTCCTTGTTCAGTTACCATTTGATTGATTAAATTTGTGATTTGAATATAATTGTTTTTAAATAATGTTGATGAACAACCTTTAAATGGATTACAGTAATTTTGACTTAGTGTAAATTTAGATTTTAAAAATCATATCACATCTGAAAATCTGAACAAAAAATAATAAATCAAATTAAGTTCACTGGAAATGCACAAAAACATTAACTTTACTGTCAACATACAAAGGTATTTTAGCTGTACAATGTAATATTTTTTTTGCATTTTTCACACTAATCCGAATATTCATAATCATGATTAGCAATAAAGGAATGAAGGGAATTTTGTATCTTCTGCTATCAGGATGTTTTAGCTGTTGAAGCTTGGTGTAGACATGTTCAACTTGCCAATAAGTCGTGCATACTTAAAGTATGGACCTGCATACTAAATATATTTGAAATTTATCCAATTTTGAATGGAAAGTTAAGTGTGACAGATGGACACATCAAAATATATATAGCATCTCCCACTTTTCTGAGATACAGTAAAACTGTATTCTGTAGGGTGCATGTTTCCTTCTGATATCAACAAACCACTAGTAACTAAATAAGTATCACCTATGTGTGTCAATACAAGTCATGTACAGGTAGACAGAATTCTGATATCAACAAACCTGAATCATCACAACTGTTGTGTTTGTGGATTAGACAACTTACACTAATGTGACAGTCTAGCTGCTTCGTAAGCTGTAAATGCATCTTTTTGAGGACTTCAGGATTCTTCTTGTGAATGGGACGAAGATGCTTTTGAAATAACTGTAACCTGTAATAAAGTGAAAAAAAGTCATTATATTTTGTATCCGTAACAGCTAATGTGTTTATCCCAACACAACACATACAACATGTTCATATCCAAGTGTTTTTAAATCTTTGAAATCAAGTACTAAGGTATATACTAGTACATACAATAACATTATGTAGTGTTTTATGGCAATCTGCGATCACTTTAAAAAATATCCAAACAAGAAATTATGTTAAAATATTCTAGATCCATAGATGGTGCCACTTCACATTAAATCCAATATTTACTTTTTATTAAAAAGACTGTCAAATATAT
Source organism: Mizuhopecten yessoensis (assembly GCF_002113885.1). Taxonomy (NCBI): domain Eukaryota; kingdom Metazoa; phylum Mollusca; class Bivalvia; order Pectinida; family Pectinidae; genus Mizuhopecten; species Mizuhopecten yessoensis. The sequence goes on from NW_018406874.1 coordinate 370,078, forward strand.
GTTTGATTTTTTGTGTTATTTCCTTTAATTAGCCCCTACCTGTACCACTCTAAAAAAAAGGAAATAAAACAAACATGAATCCCGACCAGGTCTGACCTTCCCCAATTTTTCAGTCATGTTACCTGAAACATAAATATTTTTTTTGGTCTGACCAATTTATGAATTAGTTGATTTGATTTTTGAATTGTATCAAAATATTACATTTGCAGAGAAAATTTTGCAGTTTTCACAAGGCATGATCTTATTTTTATGGAGAATAACTGCGATAACAATGCAGGTTTGATTGCCAGTGGACCAGTGCAACTTTTCTGATGAATATCAGTTATAATAAGGGCTTTCATAGAGAATTTGAGCCTCGGCAATAGTACGGTTATCTGGGATTAAAAACACAACCTGTACCTAGATGTAGGCCAGGAAACTCTTAAAATTTGACAATGAATGCAAAACATCGCTGATGAAACTGAGTCTTTATTGATAATGGTAACAGGAAAGAGAATAGTGTGCTTCAGTTCCACCGGTGACATAGAACCCTCAATCTCCAGATTCCTAGTCGAACGCTCTACCACTGAGCTAAAGGGAATTTCCCTCCAGCTCGAAGCTGGAAAGCGACCTTAATCATGTGTACAATTAAAACCTGCCACACTACGTATACTCCCCCCTTTTTAAATGTGTTCGCCCTCAAAACACCACAACCCAGGTTCCAACTCCCTGTCACCATAGGAAGGCCCACGGACACCGTTTGTAACAGGAAAGAGAATCCACCGGGGATCAAGCACTCAATCTCCAGGTTCCTAGTCGGACACTCTACCACTGAGCTAAAGGGAAATTCCCTCCAGCTCGAAGCTGGAAAGCGACCTTAATCCTATGTACAATTAAAATCTGCCACAATGTTATCAATTTTATTTTATACACTAGTACTAGTACTGCAACTATGTATATCTTCTGTCTTATAAAATCGTGGAATTAGATCTAATTCTGTGATAAAATATGATATGTCCCTGCCTCTGTCGTGCTTTTGGACATGTATATTTCTTTATGGTGCTAAAATTCAGTGGCGGATCCAGGGGTTTTTTTTGGGCTTCAGGACTTTTATTTTCAAAATCATGTATTTTAACCATTTTCCTCACATGGAACACAGGGTCACGTTACAAATGTCTGAAATACACATATGCTATACTGATATGGGTCACAACACACATAAACATACACGTATGTTTATGTGTGTTGTGACCCGTATCAGTATAGCATATTATGTGTATTTCAGACATTTGTAACGTGACCCTGTGCATGGAAACTCCCCTGGAAATTAAGAAACACACCAGATAGGTCTCTGGATCCGCCACACATAACTCTTGTGTCGTGTGTTCGTATACATTTTTTTTATTTATTTGTTACAATTGCAAGCCCTTGTGGATGGAAGCGTATAGGTAACAACAGAACGGCGTATGGACAGGGGTTCGAATTCGTTACACATGTCTGAAACACAGGGGCATGGATCGCTTTACTTTTAATATTAAAAAAAAGGGCTCCTATACTAATAAATATTTATTAGTATAGGAGACCCTTTTTTTAATAATTACAAGTAAATCGATCCATACCCTTGTGGTCTGAAATACACATACATTGTATGCTATACTAATATCGGTCACATCATACATAAACATACTTATCTACGTGTGCTGTGACCCATATCAGTATAGCACATGTGTATTTCGGACATTTGTCTGTTTGTAACGAACCCTGAGGTGTATGGGAGCAGATTTGAATGAAAACTTTCGAATACTTTGCAGATGAAATAATCTTTTTCCTGGCCTGTGTCAACGCATTATTAAGAATCTGCATTCGTCCTAGTGACTCTGGCTTCTGTGATTCGTCTTTCGTTGTATCCATAGACTCGCTTTCATCTGCCATTATGTTGTCGTTAGTGTTTTGATTTCCCGCGGAGATGTTCGAAATTTCCCACTTATCTTGGCGGTAGGTAAATCTTGTACGCCGCTCCCGCTCCCGTCCCAAAACCCCGTACCAGGCATATAGAGATATTTTAATATCTCATTAACGCGATCGTTTATATTTTTTATAAAATTATACAATAATTTCAAACATTATTTTCTAAATGTGACTATTAATAAAATGTAAATTTATCATCTAATAATTTAGAAATTGACGATAATGTTTATTTCAAGGGGGTAAAACTTGTACGCCGCAGTCAACCGTGAAAATCACGGTTTTTCATATATAATTAGATATTCAGTGAAAATTAACATGTTGTTTTCAGATATATAGAACAAAATACCTTACTGTTTATAATTATGTAAGTTTCGTTGAAATAAACGACATATTTCACATGAAATTCTGACTTTGTTGTGATCGCGGGGTGTTTTGTTTACTCCCGTACCCGTCCTAAGGGGACATCACTATGTCAATCTATGTCGTTATCAAGTAGAACTCTTCGCCATTCTATTAGAATGTTTCCAGGCTCTGCGACGAGGACGCAGTTCTACATAAGAGCCCATTTTTTGTTAAACTATATAAATATATATATATAAGATTAATAATAGTTCACAAAATAAGAATTCATGATTGGTTATCATTAGAAAAGAATGGTTATTTTTATAAAAAATGAAACGTTTTATAAAAAATGATTTTATGATTGAAATAATTGTGTTCTTTTTCAAAAGGAATTTTAAGTTTACTCACTACACATTTTAACTTTTAATAGGATACATCTACAAATACATTAAAAAATACCAAAAATACT